>NW_025537810.1:0-27318 GCF_020615455.1 Coregonus clupeaformis | reverse complement strand
TGTCACGGATTCAGCCGAGGCTGCCCCTCCTCCTTGCTCGGGCAGGCTTCGGCGTTCGTCGTCACCAGAGTACTAGCTGCCACCGATCTATGTTTCTGTGTTCTACTTGTTTTGTCTTTATTGTACACACCTGGTTCCCATTATGTTCATGATTTGTTCCCTATTTAACCCTCTGGGGCTCCCACTGTGTTGTGTGCGTGTTTGTTCTATGTTTGGTGTCATCGACTGGTGAGCGGTATTTGTCCTCCCTGCGTGGAGATTATGTTAATTTATTTTCACGAGTAAAGTACGTTGTCTACTAGCTCTGTGTCCTGCGCCTGACTCCGTCCTACCGCTACACACTGACGCCTGACAGAAACATGTACCTCAAATGGAGTCAGCAGGTACATTAATTCCTTCCGGATCAGTGGAGGAACGCGTCCAGCAGCAAGCGACCATGTTACAGAATCTCGGCACAGCCATGGATCGCGTGTTGAACACTATGGAGCGATGGGAGAGAGGGGGTTTTCCTACACCTCCTTCAACTACACTGCAACCCACACCGCTGTCCACCCCTTCGTCACCTGGGTCCAGTGGGATTCGGCTCTCGCTCCCGAGGGCATTTGATGGTACAGCTGCCGGGTGCCAGGGTTTTCTGCTCCAGGTAGAGCTCTACCTGGCGACCATCCACCCAGCTCCCTCGGGATACGAGAGCGTGTCCGCCCTCATCTCCTGTCTGTCGGGGAGAGCACTCGAGTGGGCCAACGCCGAGTGGTGAGGAATAGACGCGGCATCGGTGCGCTATGAAGATTTCACCTGCCGCTTCCGGGCGGTATTTGATCATCCACCGGAGGGGAGAGCGGCGGGGGAACGTCTGTTCCACCTCAGACAGGGGAGGAGGTGCGCACAGGACTTCGCACTGGACTTCAGGACCCTGGCAGTCAGCGCGGGATGGAATGAGAGGGCCCTGATTGACCACTACCGATGCAGCCTACGGGAGGATGTTCGTCGGGAGCTGGCCTGCAGGGACACCACCCTTAACCTGGACCAGCTGGTGGATTTGTCGATAAGGCTGGATAACCTGTTGGCCACCCGCGGACGTCCGGATCGGGGTCCGTCCATTGATCCACTGATTAGGGAGGTCACAGCTCCACTCTGGATGAAAACGCAGGAGGGTCATGAGGAGAGAATTAGTCTCTTTCTGATCGATTCTCTGTCACGATCGTTGAGAGACGGGTCAGACCAAGGTGCAGCGTGGTATGCGAACATGTTTATTTAACAAATAAACACTCACGACAAAACAACAAAACAACGTAACGTGAAGTCCAAGGCTATACACAATACAAGCCTAACACAGGAACAAGATCCCACAACATAGGTAGGCACACAGGCTACTTAAGTATGATCCCCAATCAGAGACAACGAGCGACAGCTGCCTCTGATTGGGAATCACACCCAGCCAAACATAGAAATACGAAACCTAGATCCTAAACATTGAATACATCACATAGATTTCCACACCCTGACTCAACATACAAGAGTTCCATACGTCAGGGCGTGACATTCTCCTGCGTTTCCAGTGGTGTTGGGGCTTCCCTGGTTAACCTCTCATGACCCCATGATTTCATGGCAACAGAGGGCTCTCAAGGGATGGTCACGTCAGTGCTCGGGGAGGTGTGTAGGTGTTTCCATAGGTGCAACTACGGTGGAAAGTCCAAACGAGGTCTCCACTATGCACATTCCCCCCGAATATGCCGATTTGGCTCTCGCCTTCTGTAAAAAGAAGGCGACTCAATTACCACCCCATCGACAGGGGGATTGTGCGATAAATCTCCAGGTAGGCGCTGCACTTCCCCGGAGTCATGTGTATCCTCTGTCACAGGAAGAGACGGCTGCTATGGAAACATATGTCTCCGAATCTCTGGGACAGGGATACATTCGGCCTTCCACTTCACCTGCCTCCTCTAGTTTATTTTTTGTGAAGAAGAAGGATGGAGGTTTACGCCTGTGCATTGACAACCGTGGTGTCACGATCGTCGACTGAAGACACGGACGTGAAGTCCTAGGTTAACACCAAAACAAACCTTACGGAACAAGATCCCACAAAGACTAGTGCAAAAAAGGCTGCCTAAATATGGTCCCCAATCAGAGACAACGAGCTACAGCTGCCTCTGATTGGGAACCACCCCGGCCAACATAGATCAAAACGATCTAGAACGAAAACATAGAAAAACTAAACATAGAAAAATCCACACCCTGGCTCAACATTTAAGAGTCCCCAGAGCCAGGGCGTGACAGAACCCCCCCAAAGGCGCGGACTGCGACGGCGCCACACAAACACAAGAGGGTAGGGGCCGGGTGGGCATTCCGCCTCGGAGGCGGATCCGGCTCCGGGCGTGACCACCACTCTCTCTCCACCCCCCCGTTGCGCCCCTGATCTGGTCTGGCCCCGCTGGCCAGAGCTGGACTGGACACCGGTGGAGCGGATTGCTCTGGCTCCGGAGTGGAGCAGCTGACCGGTGCCTGGTCCGGTGTGCCGGCACGGGCCGTGCCGGACTGGACACACGCACCACTGGCTTGGTGCGGGGAGCAGGAACGGGCCGGACCGGCCTGATGACGCGCACCACTGGCTTGGTGCGGGGAGCAGGAACGGGCCGAACCGGGCTGACGACGCGCACCACTGGCTTGGTGCGGGGAGTAGGAACGGGCCGGACCAGGCTGACGACGCGCACCACAGGCTTGATGCGGGAGCAGGAACGGGCGGACCGGGCGACGACGCGCACCACTGGCTTGGTGCGAGGGACAGGAACAGGCCGGACCGGGCTGGCGACGCGCACCACTGGCTTGGTGCGAGGGACAGGAACAGGCCGGACCGGGCTGGCGACGCGCACCACAGGCTTTGTGCGGGGAGCAGGAACGGGCCGGACCGTACTGGGAACACACACCACTGGCCTTGTGCGGGAATCAGGAACGGGCCGGACCGGACTGGTGACACACACCACTTGCTTGGTGCGAGGAGCGGGACTGGGTTTCCTTCTAAACCTCCGCTCCCTCCGCTCCCTCTGCTGCCTAACCAGTTCCTCTCGCCGTGCCTCTACACTCTCCCTCTCCCTCATGACCAATAGCCCCCGTAACCTGGTGGCCTCCTCTCCTAGTCCGCAGATTCGCCCTGTAGCTGCCTCCAGCTGCCCCGTCATCCACGCCGTGTGCCCCCCAAAAAACATTTCTTGGGGTTGCCTCTCGCGTGTCCGTCGTCGGCGCGGTTGGCGCCGTTTCTCCTCTCCTGCCTGGGCATTTACCTTTGCCCATGGCCCTCTGCCCGCAAAGATCTCCTCCCAAGACCACCATTTGCCCACCTGCGACATCGCCATCTTCTCCTCCTGGGCACGCTGCTTGGTCCTCTTATGGTGGGATCTTCTGTCACGATCGTTACAGGAAGACTTGTGGAACCAAGGCGCAGCATGATAAGCGTACATTTTATTTAATTGTACTTACACGAACAAAACAACAAACCAAACGATATGTGAAGTCCTAGGTTAACACCAAAACAAACCTTACGGAACAAGATCCCACAAAGACTAATGCAAAACAGGCTGCCTAAATATGGTCCCCAATCAGAGACAACGAGCTACAGCTGCCTCTGATTGGGAACCACCCCGGCCAACATAGATCAAAATGATCTAGAACGAAAACATAGAAAAACTAAACATAGAAAAATCCACACCTTGGCTCAACATTTAAGAGTCCCCAGAGCCAGGGCGTGACACGTGGTCTCAATCAGATCACTGTTAAGTACAAGTACATCCGGGCGGCGAAGAGACTGAACCCTCGCCAGGCAAGGTGGGCCATGTTTTTCACCCGTTTTGTGTTCACCCATTCTTACAGACCAGGTTCCCAGAACGCTAAGGCAGACGCTCTGTCCCGGCTGTATGACACAGAGGAGAGGTTCATGGGGCCCACTCCCATACTTCCGGCTTCTTGTCTGGTGGCACCGGTGGTGTGGGAGGTTGACGCGGACATCGAGCGGGCGTTACGTACTGAGCCCACTCCCCCCCAGTGTCCAGAGGGTCGTATGTACGTTCCGTTAGATGTCTACGATCGATTGATCTATTGGGCTCACACATCACCCTCCTCTGGTCATCCTGGCATCGGTCGGACAGTGCACTGTCTTAGTGGGAAGTACTGGTGGCCCACTTTAGCTAAGGACGTGAGGGTTTATGTTTCCTCCTGCTCGGTGTGCGCCCAGTGCAAGGCACCTAGACACCTGCCCAGAGGTGTCTTTTGGCACTGAAATCGCTCCATATTAAAGACCCACATGCATGCCATGCATGTGTGTGTGTGTGTGTGTGTGTGTGTGTTGAGGTCAGTATGTATCTCTGATCTGATAGCAGGGCAGGCCTGAGGGACTTCTCTGTAGTTTTGATAGACAGGTAAAGAGGCGGGAGGAGCGATAGTATCAGCCTATAGGGACTCCCTGTCCCCTCGCAGAGTCTCTGGGGCACTTCCTGGTTCCCCAGAGACCAATAAGCTGCTCTCACTCGGCTGGGGGTCGGGCCTTGGGGCGCAGCAGAGCCAATCAGCAGGGAAAAAGAGCTGAGTGACACATAGTGCTGCTAATTTACATAATTACCCATGATGCACCCTGACAAATGAGCCCCCAGGGCTGGGAGCCAATCACAAGGGAGGGTAATGCAATTAGGCGGGACTACAGCTGTCAATCAGACCACCACTGGGGTCAGAGAGTTACGCCTGTGGCTAATACACCACAGCACGGGGTTACACACATGCGCGCGCTCATGCGCACACACACAGATCCGAGAGCCTTCTCAAGGGGATTCCCAACATTAGACATCCTGAGGCAGAGAGACTGTGCATGAAAGAGGGAGTGTGTGTGTGTGGTGGCGGGGTGGTTGTGGTGGGCAGAGGGGGTCGTTTCACTCTATCTCTCCTGAGGGGTGAGGAGAAGGGGGAGGGAGAGAGGTGAGTGGTATGTGTGAGACCGCTCTAGGGACATTGATATTGACTGTGTTGTCTCTAAGGGCTTACACCTGAGAGTGAATGCACATGTATGTGTGTGTGTGTGTGTGTGTATGTGTTCTGAGTGCTGGTATCCATTGGGGGGGTAGGTGTTGTTTGTGCTTCTAGTCTGAGAGCTTGGGGGGTTGGAGGGAGGGGGGTTGAGGGAGGAAAAGGAGGGGGATGGTGTTACCCTGGCTCACATCACTCTATACAAAAACACACTAATATCGTCTCTGAGGAACTCATCAAACAACTCACCACCATCATCATCATCATCACTTCCACCATCATCCTCATCATGACCACCATCATCATCCCCTCCACCACCATCATCATCACCTCCACCATCATAATCATCATCATCACCTCCACCATCATCACCTCCACCACCATCATCATCATCATCATCCTCACCTCCACCATCATCATCACCTCCACCATCATCATCATCACCTCCACCACCATCATCATCATCATCATCCTCACCTCCACCATCATCATCATCACCTCCACCACCATCATCATCATCATCATCCTCACCTCCACCATTATCATCATCACCTCCACCACCATCATCATCATCATCTTCACCTCCACCATCATCATCATCATCCTCACCTCCACCATCATCATCATCATCTTCACCTCCACCATCATCATCATCACCTCCACCACCATCATCATCATCCTCACCTCCACCATCATCATCATTATCCTCACCTCCACCATCATCATCTTCACCTCCATCATCATCATCATCATCACCTCCACCATCATCATCTTCACCTCCACCATCATCATCATCATCTTCACCTCTACCATCATCATCATCACCTCCACCACCACCATCATCATCATCATCACCTCCACCACCATCATCATCACCTCCACCATCATCATCATCACCTCCATCATCATCATCACATCCACCATCATCATCATCACACAGACTTAGTTTGTAGAAATAGGTGTGATTTGTAGAAATAGGTGTGATTGGTGTTTCAGGCCATGTGGCAGAGTGTGATGCAGGCACTGGAGATGGGGGTGTGAGCAGGTGTGATGTCGTTAATGTTTGTGTACGTCTGTATGCTGTCGTTTGTATGTGGATGTTTGTATTGTTAAATAAATTATCGTACAAAAAATTAATAGGTGTGATTTTGACTGGCATGTTATCGAGCCTCTGGTGATATCTAATCTGTTGTTTGTGTTTCTAACGGCTTATCTCTGCCTCATTAGCTAGTGATATTATACCAGAACATTCCACTGAGTCAATACCATTCTGCACAACAAGACACTAACCTCACACTCTGTGTGTTTATGTGTGATTATGTGGTTGGGGTGTGTGTCTATGTGACTAATCTAGATGTCTGTGAGCAGGTCGATGTCTCACTGACTGGCAGTCTGTCAGCTGTATTGAAGGTTAATCAAAGCCATCGACAGCAATAACATCCCGGCTGTGTCTCATATCACACCCTGGCTATTCCCCATGTAGTGCACTACTTAGTTAGGGTTAGAGCTTGCAAGAAAGGCATTTCTCTGTACTTGTGCATGTGACATTAAAACTTGAAACTCGGTATTACAGTTTTTCTGAATTGCTCAAACACTAAACCCCATTCTCTGAACCAAATGCTCAGTGGCCTAAACCCATTTGTCGAATCAATCACTCTTTTTGCAAAACTCTAAACACATTCTCACTCACTAAAACACAGTTTGCACTGTGATGCACTTGTGTTACAAAATGGGAAACACAGGCAGCAAAAGTTAAACACAACTACAACACAGTTGTCATCGTTTACACACACACAACCACTCCAAATTGTTCACACTTGTTTCTAATGATGTGATCAAACCAATTGTACAGAATATAAGCCAGTTCAGAGTGCACAGGTGCACAGGTGTGTTGAATGTTGATACCAACAATGGATGGAAATAATCTGAGAGGCAGAGGAGGAAGAGTACGTGTAAGAGGTGGTGGACGAGGAGGAAGAGGACAAGGACGAGGAAGAGCAAGACCAAGAACAGTAATTTCAAAAGATATTAGAGCAACTGTGATAGACCGTGTTGTTGTTCATGGAATGACAATGAGGGAAGCAGGACAAAGAGTACAACCCAATTTGAGCAGATTCTCTGTGGCCACCATATAATCAGGACATTCAGAGAAGAGAACAGGTAATTGTTTCTTTTTAATTTGGTCCTCTGTAGCTCAGCTGGTAGAGCACGGCGCTTGTAACGCCAAGGTAGTGGGTTCGATCCCCGGGACCACCCATACACAAAAAAAAATGTATGCACGCACGACTGTAAGTCGCTTTGGATAAAAGCGTCTGCTAAATGGCATATTATTATTATTATTATTTACTGTATACATTTGATTCAGTACATGACTTTGTCAATAGAAAGGGGACTGGGGAAAAAAATAAAAAAATTCTTACCATACAATATTTTACGTATAGAAGTAATGTCCATTACTATTTTTACTGTATGTATACGTTTGTAAGTGCATTTTCCCTTTTTGTAGAATTGCAAGACTACCACATGAGGGTGGTAGGCCTGCTATGTTCTCCCAACAGCAAGAGGCTCTCATTGTTGATATGGTCCTTCAAAACAATGCCATCCGACTGCGTGAAATACAGCAAATGTAAACTTTGAAGGAATCAACAGTGTCAGCCTTTCTACCATTGACCGTGTCCTCCAGCACAACAGGGTACGCATGAAGCAAGTGTACAGAGTACCCTTTGAGCGCAACTCAGAAATGGTCAAAGATCTACGATTTCAGTATGTGCAAGTAAGTGTACACTCAGACACTTTCAGCGCTGATGCTTACAGTACAATGCTATGCTACTAGCCTACTGTTACTGTAAACTGCACTATATTGTAGTGTATGTAAATCAGGAGTGCATACAAATGCACTATTGCAGAAGTCTGTCTTTCTGTTTCACTTACTAAACTACTTATTTATCTATTTTTATATATAGAGAGTGTTTAAATTGGATTCCATGGAAAGGCCCCATTAATACATTTTTGTAGATGAAGAAGGGTTCAATCTGGCGAAGAGGAGAAGGAGAGGCAGGAACATAATTGGCCAACGTGCCATTGTGGAAGTCCCTGGCCAGCGTGGTGGCAATGTCACCCTTTGTGCAGCCATAAGTAATCGTGGGGTTCTCCACCGTCATGCAACCCTGGGGCCATATAACACTGAACATCTTCTTACATTTCTGGGTGGTCTTCGGGATGTTTTGTTTGAGCGTGAGCAGCAGGATCATCAGCAGGCAGTGCATCCTGTCTATGTCGTGGTTTGGGACAATGTCAGCTTTCACCGTGGTGTCCGGATACGCAAGTGGTTTAACATCAACCAGCGATTCATAAATGTTTGCCTTCCACCATACAGCCCTTTCCTCAACCCAATAGAATCGTTTTTCTCTGCGTGGCGGTGGAAGGTCTATGACTGAAACCCATATACCAGGGAAAATCTCTTACAGGCAATGGAATTGGCCTGTGGTGACATAGGTGTGGAGGGTTGTCAAGGCTAGATCCGGCACACCAGAGGGTTTTCCCCCTGTTGCCTGGCAAGGGACAACGTTGCCTGTGATGTGGATGAAGTCCTCTGGCCGGAACCAGCACAAAGACATGATGCTGAGGCAGAATGAATCTCTCATTGACTTTGATTTCGCAGTTGCACAACATTTTTGAGTGTACTGTAATGTGCTTTTCATTTAGAGTTTTCTTTGTTCTTTGGGCTTTTGCAGTTGGACTACTGTATTTTTATGCAAGTGCTGAATATACAGATATTCAATACTGTATTACTTGCAGTACTTACAGTATACAATATATTCACTGTACTAAGTTGTGATTACTATACTTTTTGTTTTACAGTTTTTCTCAATTGTTTACACACAAATACTGGTACTTGAGACACAATGACCACAACATGTAACTCATGCACCAACCCCCTGAACCAATTCTGCTCAACTACAAGCACAATTCCTGCTTTACACTCAAATTGCAGTTCTACAACTCTTTGCATTTGGCACAGTTTTCATGCAGAAAATCTCTTGTTTTCACAATGAACACACTGCCATTCAAATATGCACACTGACTCATCACATGGGCAAACACCCGTCACACAGTTTTACAATTAGCAATCAGAGCTTTAGCATAAAAGGGCAACAGGTGAGCTCTTCTGTTTTGGAGCAATGGATGCCAACATTGGAAACAGAGGCAGAGCCAGAGGAGTGAGAGTAAGAGGAGGAGGACGGGAGGACAAGGACGAGGACGAGAAGGCCAAGGACCGTAATCTCTGATGAGATCCGAGCCACTTTGGTTGATCATGTGGTCAACCATGGTCTAACAATGAGGAAGGCTGGGCAAAGAGTACAGCCAAATTTGAGCAGGTACACTGTAGCATCCATCATCCGGACATTGCGAAATGAGAATAGGTAAGAAATCTACTCTCACTAGAAAATTGCAGTACTGCATATCAATACAGTACTCAATGAGTACAGTAGTACAGTATTGCCTGTGGACTGTTCTTGTAGGACTGTAAAAATAAAGTATGTTTCAAGTATTTGGGAAATGTATTTCTACTTTGTATTTACAGCATTTTACTATTCGTTTGGCAGAACTGAAAGATTACCAACACAAGGTGGTCGGGAACGTGTTCTGTCTCCTGAACAGGAAACTGAAATCATGAACATGGTCCTAGAAAATAACGCCATAACATTACGGCAAATACAAAGAAAAATTATAGAAAACAATGAGATATTTCAAAATATTGATAGGGTAAGCTTATCAACACTGGACCGTGTCTTGCGCAGAAATAATCTCAGGATGAAGCAGGTCTACAGGGTGCCATCTGAACGCAATTCAGAAAGAGTCAAAGAATTGCGATATAACTCTGTGCAAGTGAGTCCTATACAATCCCACAATTGATGCATACTCTCAACACTGTATAAATTATACATATTTCAGTATTGTAATCATAATGATTGTGCTTCACAATAGTGACCACTCCATGTCTATTTCTGATATTGTCATGTGTGTTTCAGAGAGTCCTTGAGCTAGAGGTGGCTGCAGTGGAGCACCAGTTCATCTTCCATTGATGAGGTTGGATTCAACCTCACAAAAAGACGAAAGAGGGGAAGGAATATCATCGGCCAGCGTGCCATTGTTCAAGTCCCTGGCCAGCGCGGAGGGAACATCACAATGTGTGCAGCGATTACCCACCACGGCGTCATCCATCACCATGCTACCCTTGGCCCCTACAACACCGCCCATCTGATCACATTCCTGGACACCCTACACAACACACTCATTCCACCAGATCAGGTAGATGGCCCAGAGCAGCTCAGGTACGTTGTCATTTGGGACAACGTAAGTTTCCACAGGGCTGCTCTGGTTCGTAACTAGTTCACTGTCCACCCACGCTTTTTAGTTGTTTATCTCCCTCCATATTCTCCATTCCTCAATCCTATTGAGGAATTTTTTTCTGCCTGGAGATGGAAAGTGTATGACCGAAATCCACAAACGCGTATAGCTCTTCTCCAAGCTATGGAAGACGCATGTGGAGATATAGCAGCTGATGCTTTTCATGGCTGGAATCGCCATGCTAGGCGATATTTCCCCCGCTGCTTGGCCAGGGAAAACATTGCTTGTGATGTGGATGAGGTGCTGTGGCCAGACCGCAACAGAAGAGAGGATGCAGCATAGTTTTTTTCAATTCTTCTGTTTTGTATGTAGACCACTGTATGTGCAACTTTGTGTTGGTTGGGAATGGGATGTACACTGTGTACATTGTTTTTGTGGGAAAAATGAAATACACTGCTCAAAAAAATAAAGGGAACACTTAAACAACACAATGTAACTCCAAGTCAATCACACTTCTGTGAAATCAAACTGTCTACTTAGGAAGCAACACTGATTGACAATAAATTTCACATGCTGTTGTGCAAATGGAATAGACAATTAGCAAGACACCCCCAATAAAGGACTGGTTTTGCAGGTGGTGACCACAGACCACTTCTCAGTTCCTATGCTTCCTGGCTGATGTTTTGGTCACTTGTGAATGCTGGCGGTGCTTTCACTCTAGTGGTAGCATGAGACGGAGTCTACAACCCACACAAGTGGCTCAGGTAGTGCAGCTCATCCAGGATGGCACATCAATGCGAGCTGTGGCAAGAAGGTTTGCTGTGTCTGTCAGCGTAGTGTCCAGAGCATGGAGGCGCTACCAGGAGACAGGCCAGTACATCAGGAGACGTGGAGGAGGCCGTTGTGCAAGGAGAAGCAGGAGGAGCACTGCCAGAGCCCTGCAAAATGACCTCCAGCAGGCCACAAATGTGCATGTGTCTGCTCAAACGGTCAGAAACAGACTCCATGAGGGTGGTATGAGGGCCCGACGTCCACAGGTGGGGGTTGTGCTTACAGCCCAACACCGTGCAGGACGTTTGGCATTTGCTAGAGAACACCAAGATTGGCAAATTCGCCACTGGCGCCCTGTGCTCTTCACAGATGAAAGCAGGTTCACACTGAGCACATGTGACAGACGTGACAGAGTCTGGAGACGCCGTGGAGAACGTTCTGCTGCCTGCAACATCCTCCAGCATGACCGGTTTGGCGGTGGGTCAGTCATGGTGTGGGGTGGCATTTCTTTGGGGGCCGCACAGCCCTCCATGTGCTCGCCAGAGGTAGCCTGACTGCCATTAGGTACCGAGATGAGATCCTCAGACCCCTTGTGAGACCATATGCTGGTGCGGTTGGCCCTGGGTTCCTCCTAATGCAAGACAATGCTAGACCTCATGTGGCTGGAGTGTGTCAGCAGTTCCTGCAAGAGGAAGGCATTGATGCTATGGACTGGCCTGCCCGTTTCCCAGACCTGAATCCAATTCAGCACATCTGGGACATCATGTCTCGCTCCATCCACCAACGCCACGTTGCACCACAGACTGTCCAGGAGTTGGCGGATGCTTTAGTCCAGGTCTGGGAGGAAATCCCTCAGGAGACCATCCGCCACCTCATCAGGCGTTGTAGGGAGGTCATACAGGCACGTGGAGGCCACACACACTACTGAGCCTCATTTTGACTTGTTTTAAGGACATTACATCAAAGTTGGATCAGCCTGTAGTGTGGTTTTCCACTTTAATTTTGAGGGTGACTCCAAATCCAGACCTCCATGGGTTGATAAATTTGATTTCCATTGATAATTTTTGTGTGATTTTGTTGTCAGCACATTCAACTATGTAAAGAAAAAAGTATTTAATAAGATTATTTCATTCATTCAGATCTAGGATGTGTTATTTTAGTGTTCCCTTTATTTTTTTGAGCAGTATATATTTGTTACCGTCTATTTGTGTGTTCTGAGTATAAAAACAATATTCTCAAATATTTTACAACACACTTATGTATGTACTGTCTGTAGTAATGGCAACACTGAACCAAAAAAAGGCCTAAGTCATTATGATGAATGGAGAAGAAGTGTTTTCCATTCATCATAGTGTTTTACATTGAGCACATCAGTGTTCAACTGGTTCTTATAAATGTCTATTCATATGATGGTTTGTGTGTGTCATTTGAAAACAAAATACCATTTTGATAAGAAATAACATTGTTTTGAATGTAAAGTTTCATTTTGCTGGAGAATTTAGGGGTTTTTCCCATTGTGTGTGTGTTTTTTGATTTGTGTGTAGAGTTCTGAGAATATGAGGTATGCTTTCAGAAAATGTGTGTAAACAATCGAGAAAAACTGTAATTGCAAAATGCGTTTACTATATACAATAAATAAAAAAATCTGTAACTACATGCCCTGGACGCTGTGTTCTCCATTTTTTGATGTAGTGTCTAATGAACGCTCTGTAGTGTTTATATATTGACTGGCTGTGTGTATGATCTGAAAGCATTGTTTGATTTTGAGCACAGATTAAATGGTTTTGAGGCGATTGTTTGATTTTGCCAGAAGAGTCAGGGGTTTTGTGAATATAGTTTGAAGATTTGGTTTTGTGTTTAAAGTTTTGAGAAAATGGGTGAAGGTTTCAAGAAATGTGTCTTAGCAATCGAGAAAAACTGTATTTGACTATCAGATCAGGCCAGGATTCCCCCCCATGGCTTGATAATAGTGAGGTCTTAGCCCTGGCACTGGGTCTGTGGGTGGTGCCACTCAGGGAGTAACACAGGGGGAGGATTGCTGTGACAATCACCCATTATATCACTAATGAGACAGCCCCTGGAGAGAGAGAGAGAGGGAGAGAGGTGTAGAGAGAGAGAGAGAGAGAGAGAGAGAGAGAGAGAGAGAGAGAGAGAGAGAGAGAGAGAGAGAGAGAGAGAGAGAGAGAGAGAGAGAGAGAGAGAGAGAGAACGATCTCCCTTTCCCCTCTGGCCACTCTACTCTCCTCCACCCCCCTCAGAGTCTAATTGGCTAAAATTGTGATCTAATTAAATGTCCAATTAGAGTGCAGAGAGCCATGCCCGCCGGCGAATCAGAGCACAGGGACATAATCAGCTGGAAAAACAAACAAAAAATCAATAAGAGATAAAATAGATTGAGAAAGATGGAGAGATGGAATGAAAAGAACAGCACGTGACTGAGGTGACACTGAGCATACAGACAGTTGGTATAGACTAAGGTTAAATATTATCCCGTTATTTTACAAATGTTCCATTCCGAGAATAAATCACTTTTCTCCCGGGTAACCCGGTATTTCCCGCCAAAACTGGAAGTGTCATTCTAAAGCATATAAATCCATCAGACAGAATGATGTGCTATTCTAAAGCTCCAATTATATACAGCAGTCTGACAACAATCCGATTAGTTTCCAACACCTCCAGGACCAACTCATCAAAAAGCCCCCACCCCCATGGCCCAATTCAAATTAGTCCGATGTGCTCCTGATAGCACACAGGGTAAAAAGGAGCAGGGCCCAGGGGGCAGGACATCTTAAATATACAGTATCTGGATTAGAGCTTTGTTCTGCATGAATATTCAAGCTAGATGCTACCTGAGCCAGATGAGCCTTACATTAAAGAAATGTTATAAGCCCTACACTAAAGACATTTTATGAGCCCAAGCCCAAAAAATGCCCAAATGATTATGCTGTTATCCAATACATATGATAGGCTATACTGCACATTACACACAACAGAAAAACATAAAAGCCCATAGATGTATGCTCTCTTGAGTAAATATAGGAAACAAGCTCCAGTAATATTTTTGAGTGTGGACTGTATTTATGTACTGTATTGTATAATGGACTGAAATTACGCACTTCTTTCAAACCATGAAGTTGGGAGAGAACAAGTGATGCTGGCGCAGGACATGCGGCCTACAAACGTATAGGCTAGAGAATTGATATACATTTTGAATAATAATAGGGCCTATTTTCCATGTTTTATAATTAGTAGGCTGACGCATTCACTTTTGATAATATTTCCCCACATGTTGTGTGTATTAGGCTACTTCCTCTTCTCTTTATGGTTGCTTCATTCCTTCCTCGCTCTCAACAGTTAAAGAAAATAAGTTTTGTTGTCCTTATCTTCATTATTGTAATGACATGCTGGAATAATATAGTAGGCTACTTGAATAGGATGCAGACGGCTTTCGCTTCACTTCATGAGGATGGAATGGTAATGAGTCTGAATAAATTACTGCTATAGCCTATCGCCATCGTGCGTTCTCTCCTTTCTATTTAACATTCAGCAAACAAGAGCAAGCTTGCATCCCTCTTCCAATAGTCTCTTAGTATAAGAAATGCTGGAAAAAATGGCCAACAAGCTATTCTAGTCTAGCTTTTCCTGGGACTCCACAAAAAGCTAAGAAGGAGAGTGGCCAGTGGAGAGCAGCTGCGTAATTGCGAATTGTGAACTGTCCAACAATCTAGAGGACTATCTATTTTGGATGCAATTTGAATGGAATTGATGGAAAGAGAGAAAGACTTTAAGAAAGAGTGCTCGCCTGCGCACTGATTTAAAGCAAATATATTCAAGTGATAGGCTGTTTTAAAATTCTGCAGCTGCAAAAAAAAAAAAGTGGGGTTTACAATAAGGTGACCCCGAAAGACAAATGAGTAAATTAGAAACACATTCATATTAATCTATCATTCAGATGTATTAGGCCTAATATTACTGTACCATAGGCTATGTTGAAGCAAATGTCCCTGTCTCAAGAAAGAAAGTTACCAGCTGATGAGATGATACATGCATTCATTGTGAACTGCGCTCCAGACAGCGCTGTCTGCCTCCACCCTGAGCGTTGATTATTGATCATGCAGATAGCAGAGCACAGAAGGCCGTAGAGAAGCCAGATTTAGACATTGCATATCATTTAACAGTTCCATTTCACATAATGCTGTTCATATAAATAATTTATTATAATTTACCGGTTTCTCACAGTTATTTATCCCGGGAAATGGGAGTGGGTATGGGCGGGAAATCTCGGTAACCCGGTTCCTGCTATTAATCCCCAGTATAGACATGAGAAGGTCTGCTTATAAAACATTATTAATAGTTCAACTATTAACGTAAGCACACAGACATACACACACACACACACACACACACAGACACACACACAACTGTTTCCATCTGTGAGCTGCTGACACAATGGGAAGTGGGAACCCCCTATGGACAGCTTTACCACATCAAATATTAATGCTGGGATTCAATTCAACATTTAATCTACTTAACAATTATAAAATACACACACACACTGCACACAGTCAGTGTCTCACACACACACATACACACACACACAGGCAGCGAAACACACATGGTTATACATGACCCTTTAGACAGTAGTGAGAGAGATAACACTATGGTCACATTATAATGAATCATTGGGAGGAGGATGTATACGCTGGTTTGTGAGTGTGAGTGTATGGGTGTGTGTGTTGGACTCTTACCATGGCAGTGCTAGGGGGAGGCCTCAGCAGATGTTCTCCAGCTCAGTGCATCCTCGGTGGGCTTGGCTGCACGTCCAGGTCCCCTGCCTGCCCTGATCCTGGATCCAACGGAGAGAGAGAGAGAGGATCTCTCACACACTGAGACCTGCCCACCTGCTCACAGCCACGCTGCCAACACACTCAGACACCCTGCCTGCTCCCTGCCCGCTCTATGCCAACTACTGGGCTCTACGGTAGACTTGGTTAGAGCAGGAAGGGCACAGGGAGAAATCGACAGAGACAAAGAGAGACAGGGAGATAGAGAGAGAAGATAGATAGATAGATAGATAGATAGATAGATAGATAGATAGATAGATAGATAGATAGATAGATAGATAGATAGATAGATAGATAGATAGATAGATAGATAGATAGATAGATAGATAGATAGATAGATAGATAGATAGATAGATAGATAGATAGATAGATAGATAGATAGATAGATAGATAGATAGATAGATAGATAGATAGATAGATAGATAGATAGATAGACATTCTCTGCTACATCCTGACTGCTCAGACACAGATCTCTGTCCTATCCCCCAAGTCTCTTGTCTGTCGCACTTACTATCCAAACAACAGAGGCAGCGCATAGGCTACTCTGAGAATTATATTTTTGTATCAAGCAGTGCCTGGTACCTGTATGTTGTTACACCCCTTACAAAAACGATTTCAGTTAAAGTGCAGTAACTGCAGCTGACTGTGTTATTTTGGACGCTGCACTGACTGTTAGTTTTAGGACAGAACATCGGTAACGTTAGTTTGTGTATTGGATACACAGACTGCCGATGTTCTGTCCCAAAGATATCTGACAGTAATCTTCTACTGTAGTAACTGTAACGTGTGTAGTAATAACTGTGTAATAAGTAACACAACACACGGTATTATTTCAGTAACTTAGCAGTTGTTCGAAGGATTTATTCATTTTGCAGCCTCAGTAAAGATTGGGTGAAAATACACAAAACAACTGTAACACCTGGAGAGTCAATAACAGACTACAATACAGTTGATATCCTGCCTGAATCTGTGTAGCTGCCTTGGCTTTCTGCAGGCGAAAATATTTTGATTTCGATTAGATGAGTTTATTAGTCACATGCACAGGAAAAAATCAGCATGTCACTAGCACAGGGCAAAATCAGCATGTCACTAGCACAGGGCAAAATCAGCATGTCACTAGCTGGTCAATAAGAAATGACTAGCGGTGCATGAGTTTGATAGTTAGCTAGCAGGGTAGCCTGCATAACTAACGATGATGCAACTTACCTTACTAAATTAGAAATCACGGAATAATTGAGAAAAATATGCCTTTAGCAACTGTCAACATTAGGAAAATGTATGTATCTTTTTTTATGGTTATTTGTTCTTTTGTTCAGTATCTTCCTGACTCTCTCACTCTCTAATGCTAGAAGTTTTGTCCCAGAAAGTGTTCCTTTGGACCACAAACTTCTGGGTCGCAAAATATTTAGAAAAATACAACTCCCATTTCCAATTTTTCTAACTCCCAAAGAAAGACGCCATACTTGTAGTTTTAAGCCTAATTGGGAATCATTGCTAAAGATCATTATAAAAATACTACTCCCATAAACCTCAGCGTTAAACCCGGAAATATCGCTCACGTTACCGTGGTCACCCATCCGTTTCCTGCCTCAGCAGCAGAGTGGTGTCGAGAGACAGGGAAGACCGAACAACACAATAACCTCAACCAACTCCACTATACAATGAAACTGCCACCAATAGTATCCTCTCTCGAGGTCGGCTTCTTCACGATACTGCTGGTAAGAAGCTTCGGCAGCTACACGTCCTCGTATTTGAAGTGCGGTCGGTCTGGCTTCACAAGCAGCTAGCTAACGTTAGTCCTTTGGCTTGTTAGCTAACGTTAGAATGATGGGCATTCGTTTTCCAAAGTGATAGATAGCTAGTCAATCACAACATAAAGCTGTATTGAACATGAATATAGTCTTTACATTACTGTAGCTAGCTAGCTGGCTAAAATAGCTAGTCGGTAAACCAGGTTAATTGAGATCAGCTAGCTGGCTAGCTAAGCTTGGTAACGTTAGCTAGCAATGTAGAGACATGAGTCATGACCCTCCTTTTCTGTGCTCACTCGCCTTACTCTGCCCAGTTATGTTAACTAACTTAACTAGCTTACGACTGTGCAAGTCCAAACAGTATCTTATTCTAGGCGCATGGTGAATCTTAAATCAACGTATCATTGATTGTGTGAGCTAACGTCAGCTATCAGACATGGCTAGATTTGCTTGTTTGTTTAATCTAGCTAGTTAGCCAACAGCTAATTTATAGTTGTCTTGCTTGCTAACAAATGTAGCTAGCTAGCCAGGTCGTGGGACGGTACCACAAGTTAGTGAATTTGGCCATAATCAAGTTGCGGAATGATGGAGCCGGTTGGTGAATTCCTCTGTTGTGGCTCATTCCTATTGGCTGACAACCCGGAACTGATCACAGCTCTGTTCTGCAGCTCAGGATATAGGCCTATTACAGTGTAAACTTTCTGTACAGTCAGTCAGGGATTTAAACTAAGTCATATAGTTGTTTATCAGCACGATTCATGGCTTTTATAATGGCTTCTAATCTAGAAACTAGAAAGTAACTAGAAAGTATCTACAAATATGTCTGTATTCATTAATTTTTTTGGCAATAGGGCTGTCTCGTCACCATTACATAATTAAACCAGAGACAGTGGAAACATTTAATTACTGAAATATCTCTTGTTAAACTGAAGCAGTTGTAGCTCAGCAGGCATACAGACGAGTGTCACAGCCAGGCTGCTGTGAGATGATCTCACTATACATAATACCACTAGTCCTGTATTAGTTGACCCCAGAAATAGTGTGTGTACATTTTCTACGTACAACGACATCCACCACCACTCAGCCTTCTCTCTTAAGTGCTATGTTACAGTGCATATTATAAACCACAGCAAAGACAGCTTTTCCTGTTAACACTGACTGTCAGTGTCACCTAAAACACATACTGTACATACATATACAGTGCCCTCCGTAATTATTGGGACAGTGAAGCATTTTTTATTATTTTGGCTCTATACTCCAAAAGTTTGGATTTGAATTAAAATAATGACTATGTGGTTAAAGTGCAAACTGTCAGCTTTCATTTGAGGGTATTTTCATCCGTATCAGGTTTAGAAATTACAGCACTTTTTGTACATAGTCCCTTCATTTTAGGGGACCAAAAGTATTGGGACAAATGAACTTATATGTGTAGTAAAAAGTTAAGTATTTGGTCCCATATTCCTAGCACGCAATGACTACATCAAGCTTGTGACTCTACAAATTTGAATGAATCGTGAAAAATGATGAGTGAGAAAGTTACAAATTCAACAATATCATACCCCCAAGACATGCTAATCCCTTACCATTACAATAACAGGTGAGGTTAGCATTTTGGGGGGTATGATATTTGTCCGTCTGTAACTTTCTCACTCATCATTATTCATTCAGGATTATCCGTTATCATGGTAGCATCCACATTAATGTAGAAGTGTTTAGAAACATATTCTATTCTTATTTACAATAAAAGTGACTCCAAAATAACACAATACATTATTTACCATTCATTTCTATTGGGCACAAAATAATCTGAAACAGCAAATGCATCCAACAAATTTGTAGTCACAAGCTTGATGTAGTCATTGCATGCTAGGAATATGGGACCAAATACTTAAAATTTGACTGCTTTAATACACATATAAGTGAATTTGTCCCAATACTTTTGGTCCCCTAAAATGGGGGGGACTATGTACAAAAAGTGCTGTAATTTCTAAACGGTTCCCCCGATATGGAGGAAAATACCCTCAAATTAAAGCTCACAGTCTGCACTTTAACCTCATAGTCATTGTTTGATTTCAAATACAAACTTTTGGAGTATAGAGTCAAAAGAAGAAAAAATAAGTCACTGTCCCAATAATTACGGAGGGCACTGTAACACAGTGTCTGTGTGTCTGTCTCATCATAGAATACACACTTTTTAAAGCTACTTTTTAGTCATTTTAGCAGACACTCTTATCCAGAGCGACTTACAGTTAGTGAGTGCATACATTTTCATACTGGCCCCCCGTGGGAAACGAACCCACAACCCTGGCGTTGCAAGCGCCATGCTCTACCAACTGAGCTACAGGGGAACCTACTTAACAGAGGGTGTGTCCTTCACCACACACACCCTGCTGATTTGGATGATGTGTCAAACGACTGATGTTAGATAAAGCTTAGTGTTCTGAAAGTCCTCATTGACAGGATGCTGCTAAGAAACTGGTTTAGAGGGGTTCCATTAGTATTAATACATGGGAAAGTCCAGGCCATGATTAACTTAGCCCCAGTCTATATCCTAGCCACAGCCATCTCTCCTAAGTCCTAAGCTCAACTATCAGTCTAGTGACTGTAGCTCTTGTTACTGTGTTTGTGTGAAGTTATTGTTATGGTGGTAGCAGAGAATTGGAGTGCGCTGTCATAGGACTCTGAGCTGCTGAGAAATATGTTTAATCTTCCAGGGAATGTGAGACTCCGAGTAGTAGAGCATCTCCAGTAACACCACTCTCCGTCAAATATGGTGGATAAATGAAGATGTCTTACGTTTACCATTGGCAAAAATGGTCACAGTTCCGGTCTGCTTAAGGGGTGGCTATCCCATAGACACAAATGCGATAGCAGCTGGGTCTGGTCTGCTTAGTTCATTGACTGTATATGAACCAGAAAATAGTATGCAGTGTGATGTCTCGCTTCCACTTCTGTCTCTGCCTCCATGTCCAGTGTATGGCACTGTCCTGGTCGCCCAGTCCATGGTGAAGTTTGACTTTGACCTTGAGAACAGAGTCCTCTGTTCCACATCACCTGTGGCGTCCACGTCCATCAGAGAACTGAGATATCTGGATCTCAACAGGACTCATATGGATAAATAATCAAAACAGAGGGAGGGAGCCAAAGAGGAAAAATATGCTTTCTCACTTGTTTGCCTGGTCTGGAAACAGCAACAAGGGAATTCATGTAAACAATAGGACAGTAGCTTTACAACTTCTTCCGTCAACTCTGCAATCACTGAATGTCTAGTGGTCGTTTTTGGACTGGGCTGATGTCACATCTGTGTGAGGGACTGGTCCTAGCCATATCATCACCCTCATTAACCCTTTCTTCACTGGATCTAGGTGACTGGTCTCTCCACTCCAGGCCAGGCTGAGATTACCAGTCTAGACACAGGAAACATTGAAGACATCCTCAGTAAGACATTGACTCTATAACCTGTTACAGACATCTCTCTGGCTCTCATCTATCCTTCGTTCTCTCTGTCACTTCCTCCCTCCCTCAATCTCTCCCTGTATTTCTCTATCTTGTGTTGTCACTCTCTCCTTCCTCGACGCCTTGTAGTTGTGGCTGTTTAACTGTATGAATAACACTAATGATTCACACAAACCTCCCTTGCCTATGAGTATGTGTAAATTTACTTTAATTCCTGTGTGTTTGACGTTGTTGTAAAACAGTGGGTGTAACGTGTTTGTTTCCTCACAGACAATGCTGGAGTGGCGTTGGTTAATTTCTATGCAGACTGGTAAGTGTGTTACTTCTCCTGTGAACATTTGTCATCGCCTACTCAATTGTCTGTTTGCATACATTTTCTTTGTGTCCACATCAGTTGTTTGCCTTGTGTGTGTTTAACTCATGTACCAGATATGGCTGTGTGTGTGTGTAATGAATTAGAATTCCAACATGCTTTAGTGGCATCATGGCTGGAGAGTAATGCAATGTGGCCAAAGCAATTACAGTATGACAGTTCCTCCAAAGGGTAACAATATGAAATCTAATTTGGATAAGCAAATTATACCCACATTCTCCCCCCAGGTGTAGATTCAGCCAGATGCTCCAGCCTATCTTTGAGGAGGCATCGAACATCGCGAGGGAGGAGTTTCCTGATGTCACTCAGGTGGTGTTTGCGCGAGTCGACTGCGATCAGCACTGTGAGTGACACGCACGTACGCGCACACACAGTCCAAAATTGTAATCCGTAATGTAACTTTTGGTTTACCCAAACTCGGTAACGTAATCTGATTACTTTTAGTTAGTTTTACATTACTTTCCCCTTAAGAGGCATTAGAAGGAGATACAAATGTATATTACCAATTAAACGACATCTATTGTAGGATCAATCAATGTTATAGTTTACATAGCTGGCCATAAATGGATGTTGCATTTTACTTTATGGGTTATGTAGGCTTCTTCTAAACCATTGCTTTCTACTTCAATACAGATAATAATACGATTAGGCTATATCTTTACATTAAAAGTCTGTCAGAGTTCCAGTCATTCCAATTCATGTAATACTCTTGATCAACAAGAATAGGATATGGAAATATAGATAAGCCAAATTGTTTAACCTGAGCATAACCCCAAAATATAACCCCAAAACTAAGGACTTATTACCCTACTCTGTTGTTAATGATTTTGTTGTCATGGAGGACTGATTGGGCTCATTGCTTCAAGTTGAAAAGGAAATGCTGCTCTCATGGAATGGCATGCGTTTGAGCACTAACCAAAAGTGCTATTTGCATGTGGGAAAATGAATGCCATATGCTGCATTTGCTATAGGCCTATTGTTTAAGTTTTTGTTGGTGACACTCTGGTATCTCGATAATTTGCAGCTGTTTAAGTCGATCAAAAGTGTGCGAGTTTGAGCATGTGTCCAATAAGCCTATGGACATTGTTTTGGGAATCAGCACGAATTAGATAGAGCAATTAAAGCCCCACTTGTGGTCTTCTTAAATTAAACTTGTTTTTGACAGCATGTGGATCACAATACCACGCAGGACTTTAGAAGGGAGGAACTCCCTCAAAAGTTTATTCTATAGGCTGGGATCCACACTATGCAGCTGTTACAAGAGCGCATTTATTACTGGCTGTCCACTGGTCGCAAAAACAATGATTGATAGGCAACTTTAACTTCTTCAATTCAACCATTATTGGGTTAAAATACATATGTATATTTGTCCACAGCTATCCACAACAACCATACATTCATAAGGCACAAATAGCTAAATGAGAGAGCAGCAGTGTGATTCACATCATTGTGCTATGTAGATATCCTTATCTCCAAGTTTTTATTCAAGTTGAATGTATAATCTTTGGATGCTGATAGCAGTCAAATCAAAATCATATTTTATTTGTCACATGCTTCATAAAGCACAGGTGTAGATTAACAGTAAAATGCTTACTTGCGGTCCCTTCCCAGCTATGCAGAGACAAAAATAGAAAAATAATAACACAAGGAATAAATACACAATGAATAACAATAACTTGGCTATATACACAGTGGCTTGCGAAAGTATTTTTCCTATTTTGTTGCCTTACAACCTGGAATTAAAATTGATTTTGAGGGGGGTTGTATCATTTGATTTACACAACATGCCTACCACTTTGAAGATGCAAAATATTTTTTATTGTGAAACAAACAAGAAATAAGACCAAAAAAAACAACTTGAGCATGCATAACTATTCACCCCCCCAAAGTCAATACTTTGTAGAGCCACCTTTTGCAGCATTTACAGCTGCAAGTCTCTTGGGGTATGTCTCTATAAGCTTGACACATCTAGCCACAGGGATTTTTGCCCATTCTTCAAGGCAAAACTGCTCCAGCTCCTTCAAGTTGGATGGGTTCCGCTGGTGTACAGCAATCTTTAAGTCATACCACAGATTCTCAATTGGATTGAGGTCTGGGCTTTGACTAGGCCATTCCAAGACATTTAAACGTGTCCCCTTAAACCACTCGAGTGTTGCTTTAGCAGTATGCTTAGGGTCATTGTCCTGCTGGAAGGTGAACCTCCGTCCCAGTCTCAAATCTCTGGAAGACTGAAACAGGTTTCCCTCAAGAATGTCCCTGTATTTAGCGCCATCCATCATTCCTGACCAGTTTCCCAGTCCCTACCAATGAAAAACATGGTGTTCTCAGGGTGATGAGCGGTGTTGGGTTTGCGCCAGACATAGCGTTTTCCTTGATGGCCAAAAAGCTACATTTTAGTCTCATCTGACCAGAGTACCTTCTTCCATATGTTTGGGGAGTCTCCCACATGCCTTTTGGCGAACATGTTTGCTTATTATTTTCTTTAAGCAATGGCTTTTTTCTGGCCACTCTTCCGTAAAGCCCAGATCTGTGTAGTGTACGACTTAAAGTGGTCCTATGGACAGATACTCCAATCTCCGCTGTGGAGCTTTGCAGCTCCTTCAGGGTTATCTTTGGTCTCTTTGTTGCCTTTCTGATTAATGCCTTCCTTGCCTGGTCTGTGAGTTTTGATGGGCAGGTTTGTTATGGTGCCATATTCTTTCCATTTTTTTAATAATGGATTTAATGGTGCTCCGTGGAATGTTCAAAGTTTCGGATATTATTTTATAACCCAACCCTGATCTGTACTTCTCCACAACTTTGTCCCTGACCTGTTTGAGAGCTCCTTGGTCTTCCTTGGTGCCGCTTGCTTGATGGTGCCCCTTGCTTAGTAGTGTTGCAGACTCTGGGGCCTTTCAGAACAGGTGTATATATACTGAGATCATGTGACACTTAGATTGCACACAGGTGGACTTTATTTAACTAATTATGTGACTTCTGAAGGTAATTGGTTGCACCAGATCTTATTTAGGGGCTTCATAGCAAAGGGGGTGAATACATATGCACGCACCACTTTTCCGTTATTCATTTTTCAGAGTTTTATGAAACAAGTAATTTTTTTCATTTGACTTCACCAATTTGGACTATTTTACATGAAATCCAAATAAAAATCAATTTAAATTACAGGTTGTAATGCAACAAAATAGGAACAACGCGGAGGGGGATGAATACTTTTGCAAGACACTGTAAACGGGGTACCAGTACCGAGTCGATGTGCAGGAGTACGAGGTAATTGAGGTCGATATGTACATATAGGTAAGGGTAATGTGACTATGCAACAGGATAGATAATAATCAGTAGCAGCAGCGTATGTGATGAGTCAAAATAGTTAGTGCAAAAGGGGGTCAATGCAGATAGTCTTGATAGCTATTTGGTTAACTATTTAGCAGTCTTATGGCTTGGGCGTAGAAGCTGTTCAGGGTCCTGTTGGTTCCAGACTTGGTGCATCAGTACAGCTTGCCATGCGGTAGCAGAGAGAACAGTCTATGATTTGGTTGACTAGAGTCTTTGACCATTTTTATAGGGCCTTCCTCTGACACCGCCTGGTATAGAGGTCCTGGATGGCAGGGAGCTCGACCCCAATAGTGTACTGGGTCATACGCACTACCCTCTGTAGTGCCATGTGGTCGGATGCCAAGCAGTTGCCATACCAAGCGGTGATGCAGCCAGTCAAAGTGCTCTCAATGGTGCAACTGTATAACTTTTTGAGGATCTGAGGGCCCATGCCAAATCTTTTCAGCCTCCTGGGGGGGAAGAGTCGTTGTCGTGCCTTCTTCACGACTGTGTTGGTGTGTGTAGACTAGGGCTGTGGCGGTCACGAAATTTCGTCAGCCGGTGATTGTCAAGGAAATAACTGTCGGTCTCACTGTAATTGACCGTTAATTAACATAAACACATTTAGCTTCTCCTGGCTTTCACACAGCCTACAAAAGTATAATAAATCCATGTAGTATAGCCTACACCTTCCCAATAAATCCATTATATATTTTAGACAGGTCTAAAGAAGCATTATATGAAGAAAATGTATATTTCAGAAGAAAAGAATAGCATACTCTGAGTTGTCCTTATGTTAGGTCCTGATGGCTGTGGGCTACACTAGTTCATTTAGCAGACAAGATTTGCTTATAATTCCATGGCATTATTTTATAGCATGAAGAATACAATTGAACAAAGCTGAATAAAATATAAATACTTTCTCCAAACGATTTGAGGGAGTGTGCACATGCAGCTATTCTGTGTTGAGCGGTTAACAAAAAAATAGGTACTCCTATATGCTTCATTTCGAGTTATTAATGTTACTTTAGTTGTTCTACAAACATTGGGCTATGTTTAGATTTTTAATACATTGTAAGGCTGCATGATGAGACTCTAATGATGATTTGAAAAAAGTTGCTTGAAAGGCATGAGCTCTGCTTTGTTTTTAGCGCAGGCTGTACACACTCCAATAGTCTCTCATTCACAATTTGACAAACACTTGATAATGCCTTGAATTTCACGACGGCATCCCCTTTGTGGCAGTAATGCACCCTAAAAAAATCCCTGCCTTTTGCGGCCCGGGGTGCTGCGTTGTGCGTCTCACACTGCTCTCTGTCACAGTGGTTGGGTCTTTCTCACAGGCTACAAGTGAAGACGGACACATCGGGGACGCAACTGCGCGCGTCCTTATTTAATTCCGAGGTGCATATTGAAGATATTGGAATAACTGTCCACATTTACTTTTCATCAGCCAACAAGATGAGTAGGCCTAACGAACAGCAAAAGCACTAGCCTATGTCCAATCTACTATCCCACATAGTACAAAAGTTGACCTATTCTGTGCAGGAAATAAATATTCCAAACATAGTCTGGGACAGTTGTGGGATGCGATAGATCCCAAATTAATACAACCACTAGCATCAAAGCAACTTTTTTATGCAATGTGGCTGACGCAACAGATCAGAACATTTAGCTCAAAATGTTGATAAACTATTAGGCTATTTCTTCACATTAGAAGCGCAGCAATGCGCACATGGTAGTAGGCAATAAGCACGAATGTTCCATTAGCGGAAAACACCATTATCAAAAGTGACCTCAAATGCAATTATGCATGCAATGCTTTTATTATAAAGGTGCATTTTTATGGTGAAAATGTTCTTCCCCAAACTTGAAACTCACGCGCTGCTTATATATGCCAGTTAGGCTCTACACCCCTTGTAAAGCAGATTAATGTGCTTAATTTTAAGAAGTTATTTGGCCACTTTAGTTGTGATACAATCGTATAGGCCTATGGGCTAGGCTACATGAGGTGTGTGACTATGATTCGAACAAGTCGCAAAAAAAAGGCATTGTTTCTTATGGTGGGCATCATTCACAAGTGATAATATATAATTCATTAGTGATAGGCTAATATTATCAGACTATTCTTGATTTCATCTTGTCTTTACATATACAAAATAATATATGTGTGACATTTGTTTTGATTTAGAATGGACCATTATCATGCACCTGTATGGAAACAGGGGCAACGGCAAAAAATACATGTCACCTATGCACTTAAATAGCGAATGGAGGACGCTTTTCCCCGTGGTTTATTTTCATGCCAGCCAGGTAGGCTATACTCCTGTTGTAAATATAATCAATGTGCTTAATATTAGGAAAGTTGAGAAATAAATATAGTAGGCCTAGCCTATAGAAAGCTGATGGGATCCTCCTCTTTTTTAATAGTGGCCATCACTCTGTTTTCTCC
>NW_025537809.1:0-27324 GCF_020615455.1 Coregonus clupeaformis | reverse complement strand
GCTGCTGAATCCAATGGAAACAGGAAGCCAGGAAAGTTGAAATGCTTTGTGTTTTATTTGAAGGGTGTGGAAGGAAACCCTGGAGCAGGGACGGCTTGTTCAATAGGGCGATATGGGCGACGCACTGCCAAACGGGAAAAGGAAAGGATTTTTTTTCTAATCAATTATAAAAAAATAAATAAAAAAAAAATATATATAATTTTTTTTAATAAATTTATAAAAAATTATATCACGGCAACAGCAGTTATCAGTGTTCACGTCTGATCTGCCAGCCACTAAATGTCAAATCAGGCTAAAGTCGTGCTTCAAATGGCCCGCTCGTTTTTTGGGCGATTTCAGTCAGGTTGAAAATCGCCCAGAAGTCTCTCATAGCCTGTCATGTAAAATCTATTTTTTCACATTTCAAAGCTTTCAATACATTCTCTATGGGTGTCTGTGTGCATGCACTTACGGCGCTTTCGTCATACGTGACGTAACGTTGAAACGTAACTAAGACAATGGCGGCTATCAGCGTCTATATTGCGACCTGCAGTGTGGCGTTATTTTATGTTTTTAATTTGTAGACTTAGTTTACAAACATTCTGCAAACATTCTGCTTTGGACTGATCTTCGGTTTTGGACTGATCTTGTTGATCGTGTACATACCCGCTGCGAACGGACTAAAGTAATGAAACGCTGCTGGCAGAGAGGTGGAGCCGGCCACCTTCACCCTGGTCAGAGCCGGACCGCGATCCTGGTAAGAGAGCTGACTGTACCCGACATTGAACTGCTTTCTGTGTCATTGAACCTTACTATTGTTGATAAAACAAGTTTACTGGAGAACGGAGAAAAAGTAGAGACTTTTGGACAAGGTGGATAATTGTATAATATAAGGCAGTTTATTCAGAGGTAAAGATATCTGCAATCGCGTTCACGGACCCGTTCGTCAAACTCTTAGGGAGCTATAAATCAAGCCCCATTACTTACCATATCAGATAAGAGAAATTGCTGCAGCTACATATATTTTACATCCTGGCCCTACATAGTTCACTATTTGCATCACTTACCAAAATATTACATGTGGTCATATATGCTTGGAAAGTGGAGATGCCATAGAAACGTCAAAAAAGTAAACATTGCTGGAGACACATTGCGTTTGCTAGCGAAGAGATTTGTTGTGGCAAATGAACTTGGGCTGGGAATTGCCAGGAACCTCACGATAAGATATATGCATCAGCATTGCGAGTCTCATGATTCTATACTGTATTGCGATTCGATACTGTGATTTTATTGCGCACCATATGTCTGTTGCAGAGGGATCAGAAAGCCATGAGAACGAGTTTTGATCAGTCATGGAAATAAAAGTGCTGAAAACAAATTGGCTCCCAATGTGAAAAGATTGAGAACAAGCTATGAAGGAACAATAATGGTGTTTTGGTGCAGGTACAGCCAACTAGCGCTAAAATATTGCGATATTGTCAATACAGTATATCGTAAGTATCACTATGTAACTCGATTTCTTTCACCCCAATCCCTCAAATTAACGGTAAATAACTGAATTGTTTGCCCCACATTTAGCTAAGATGATTAGCTAGCCAGCTAAAATGTTTTATTTAGTTAGCAGTCGCATCTACAATAGTTTACTGTCAATAACATGTCTCCAAAAATGACGTGGTGTCTCCAATTGTGTTGACATTTTACAATTGCAATGCGCATCCATGAGTATCCACTTTCTGTAGCTCAGCTGGTAGAGCATGGTGCTTGTAACGCCAAGGTAGTGGGTTCGATCCCCGGGACCACCCATACACAAAAATGTATGCACGCATGACTGTAAGTCGCTTTGGATAAAAGCGTCTGCTAAATGGCATATTATTATTATTATTATTATTATTATTATCTGAAGAGAGCCCCGAAACATTGTGTGCAGACATTTTATGCAATAAATGAAGTAGGTTCAATCTAGTAGTTCTGATCTTCTGATTGGTCCTGATGAGTTGGGCGAGGTCCCCTCCAGGCTACTGTCACTGTTGCATTGGCTCTGAGTCGGGTTCTCTGTCTTCAAATGTTCAGCCTAAGAGGGGATTTTTGTGTGTGTGTGTGTGTGTGTGTGTGTGTTTAACAGTGATGATGTGTGTGTGTGTGTGTTTTAACAGTGATGATGTGTGTGTGTGTGTGTGTTTGTGTGTGTGTGTGTCCTCAGAGCAAGAACTCGTGAGTTGGAAGAACTGAGAGGCCTATGGCGTGGGTGTTGTCCTTGGCCACCTGCTGACAAGGCTGACAAGATAGGACCCTTTTGTCCATTGTTATTGGATAGGAACATAACTTATAACCAGCTCCTGACCTAAATAGATCTTAGCACAACATTTTACTCAACATATCATATTCCATATTCACTATAACAAATATATTTACTACGACATTAGCAAGAACCGCCACATCCTCAGCCGGCTAATCCAGTGTGTGAAGTTTTGCGGAGTGTTTGAGTTAGCTTTGCGAGGCAAAGATGAAACTGAGGGCTCCACCAACCCTGGTAAGCCAACACTTTTGAGATCAGTCAATAAATGCTTCTGGTATTGACTTATATGCTGCCCCTGTCTTCATGTTGTTGCTGGACATATCTTTTTTTAAATGTGTGTAGGTCACCTAAATCATCAGAAAAATTGCCCCTCCTGAGAATTTTTTCAGGAGCCGCCACTGCCCTGGAGGAGGGGAACGAACTCGCTCGGCTGGTAAGAGAATGAGAGTTAGAGACTTAGACTATCAGTCAGTGAGCTCCTTTCTAGCCTTTCAACAACTAGTCAGTACAGCAGAATATATCTGTTGTGAAATTACACTAATGGGACTTCCTGTTTCCTACGGCAGACCTGGGAAGTAAACACCTGCCTAAAAATGATTGACATGGAGCACAAGGCTGTCTGCAAGCTCCGCCGCTCTATGCACACCACCTCTCCAGCTGGCGCTGACATGTGAGTTCCATGTACTGCCCTGCATACAGCTTGCTCCATTCATCTACACATCTGGAGCTATGCAGAAAATAACTAGGGCAGTTTTCTCTGTGTGAACATTGCACATCGTTTAGCTTTCTCAGCTGCTTTTTGTTGATGTCAGCGACCCCAAGGTCCACATCATCGTGGAGAGAGCTGTGAGGAGCATTCTGGACAAGCTGTCCAATAAGCCCTGTAGCAACCTGCTCAGCCCATCCCAGGTGGTGGTGGAGCTGGTGCCCAGGATCCTCCTGGCCCTGTGGCTTCAGCCAGAGGAAGGCCATTCAGATCACCCCATCCTCCTAAGCGGGATGGCTGTGAGTATGGTGGTGGCCGTAGGGGAGAAGCTCTCCAACACGTTGAAGGCCTCTTCTCCTCACACCCCTTTCTCCCGGGCTGCTGCTTTTGACTCTGTGAGGTCGATCCTCGGGAGAATCAGCCAGTCCTTCTCCCTGGATGACCTCAAGACCCCTTTTTTATGAGCTCTGTCTGTGCCTTTGTGGCGGACGAGGTGAAAAGCTACTTCCAGCCTACTGCAGACACCCTGCGAGTTCCCCCTGTCCTAGTGGTGGCCTTCTCCGCCACACTACCAGCTGATATCCAAGCAGGTGAGTAGCACTCATAGAAAGCACTCTGACAGATGCCTTTTGTCATGACATCCTGGTGCCTTGTAGTAGTAGAGCCAATCAGGATTTTAATTGTCACCGCTAACACAGATGCAGACCAGGCTTCTTCCCACCTGGAGGTTGTGGAAATCCCCCCATAACACAGAGGCAGACCCAATTTCTTCCCACCCGGAGGTTGTGGACATCACCCCTAACACAGAGAAAGACCCGGCTTCTGCCCACCTGGAGGTTGAGGGATTCACCCCTAACACAGAGTTTGACCCAGCTTCTCCCCACCTAGATGTTGTTGACATCACCCGTATCAGAGAGGAAGACCCGGCTTCTTCCCACATAGTGGTTTTGGACATCACCCCTAACACAGAGGCACACCTGGCTTCTTCCCACCTGGAGGTTGCTGACAAAACCCGTAGCACAGAGGCAGACCCGGTATCTTACCACCTGGAAGTTGAGGACATCACCCCTAACACAGAGGCACACCTGGCTTCTTCCCATCAGGAGCTTGTGGACATCACCCCAAACACAGAGGCAGACCCGGCTTCTTCCCACCTAGAGATTGCGGTCATCAACCCTAACAAAGAGGCACACCTGGCTTCTTCCCACCTGGAGGCTGTGAACGTCACCCCTAACACAGAGGCTGAGAAGGCTTCTACCCACCTGAAGTTTGTGGACATCACCCCTAACACAGAGTCAGACCCTGCTTCTTCCCACCGTATGGTTGTTGACATCAACCATAACTCAGAGGCAGACCCAGCATCTTCCCACCTGGAGGTTGTGGACATCACCCCTAACACAGAGGCAGACCCGACTTCTTTTCACCTGGAGGTTGTGGACATCACCCCTAACAAAGAGGCACACCTTGCTTCTTCCCACCTGGAGGTTGTGGACATCACCCCTAACAAAGAGGCACACCTGGCTTCTTCCCACAAGGAGCTTGTGGACATCACCCCTAACACAGAGGCTGAGACTGCTTCTACCCACCTGAAGTTTGTGGTCATCACCCCTAACACAGAGTTAGACCCGGCTTCTTCCTATCAGGAGGTTGTGGAAACTACCCCTAACACAGAGACAGACCCGGCTTCTTCCCACCTGGAGCTTGTGGACATCACCCCAAACACAGAGGCAGACCCGGCTTCTTCCCACCTAGAGATTGCGGACATCACCCCTAACACAGATGCAGACCCGGCTTCTTCCCACCTACAGGTTGTGGACATCACCCCAAACACAGAGGCAGATCCTGCTTCTTCCAGCCTGGAGCTTGTGGACCTCACCCCTAACACAGATGCATACCCTGCTTCTTCACTCTTGGAGGTTGTGGACGTCACACCTGAAGAAAAGCCTCTCTTGGTGGCCGTCTACGCCACTCTGCCATCTGACATCCAAGCAGGTGAGTAAGACTTATCGAAAGCACTCTGACAGGTGCCGTTCATCATGATAACATGTAAAGTGTTGGTCCCATGTTTCATGAGCTGAAATAAAAGATCCCATTCAACTGGCCAGTGTTTAGAACCTACGGTTTGCATTTATTTACATTCTGTCCCGCTTTTGTCCCTTTCCAGAGGATGTTGCTGTGGTCACCCTGGACGTCACCCTACACGTCACCAAGGACGTGACCCTGGATGTTCCATGCAGGGCGAGGAAAGGGGCAGTCCAGCGTTTTTTTTGCAGGCTTTGGAGGGCAGTGTGCTGCTGCGCTTGCCACAAGGAAGAGGAGGAACAATATTAATTATTCATTAGACCAGAAACAGGATTGAACCATATACCATTAAATTCTTTGCATTATAGTTGCCTTCAATTCTGATTTTCTTCTGTTTAATTCTTAATGAATTTCAGAACATTTCTCTAAACTTTGTGGAGTAGGTTGTATAAATAGGTGGGAAACATCCCAATCCCAATTTTAATGCTTTTAATAATTAACTTATTACATTTTTTTTAGATGTATTATTTGACAAAAAAGTGGAGGGCGCGACAAAAAAACTTTAATCATCATAGAAAACTCTTGCTCACTATTAAAAATGCATTGTTTTATTTAAGCAAGGTTAAAAGATTAACGTTTCGGCCTAGTCTATGACAATATGCAAGTTGTGTTTGCCCAGTTAAAGGGGGACCCAGACTCACCCTGGTTCTTGAGGGTTGCAGACACTGAATAATTATAATTTAAAATAAATGGCACTTTTCAAGTCTTGACTAAAAATCTTTAATGAATATGAATTTAAATACAATTGACTTGAGGATCAGAGCAGGCAGGCTGACTGGCTTGCCCTGAAGGCCCTCTGCCTCTACCTCTGTGTGGTTAATCTCAGCCAAGAGGTTGTATGGGTTGTCTGTCTCTCTCTGGGTGTGAATCACTATCACTATGACCTCTCGCTCCGCCTGCCCGTTGGCCTGATTAGAAGGCTTCCCCTCTCATTCCTTGTTCACAGGAGCAGGGGTGATGGCATCCGGGGTAACCTCCTCCTCTCCTGTATCTAACCCATCTTTCTGGCTGTGAGTTCGACTGAGGTCACTCGTTCTCTCTCCCAGGGTGTTGGATAGTTTCTCCTCCTCTGTGTCTTGTGTATTTTCTACATTGTAGAATAATAGTGAAGACATCAAAACTATTAAATAACACATATGGCATCATGTAGTAACCAAAAACGTGTTACACATATCAAAATATATTTCAGATTTGAGATTCTTCAAAGTAGCCACCCTTTGCCTTGATCACAGCTTTGTACATACAGAATAATACGAAATGTTCTGAGACCAGGTTGCGCTTTCACCTCCCCCGGTAAGAGGGGAATAAGGCAACCTCAGAGTTACATTCAAGGATACTTTATTGACACACACGGATGAAATGGACATGGAAAGGTAGTGGAATGATAGTGGTCCTGTAATGGACAGATAACAGGCGTAATGAATATGCACAATATCTGATAGCACAAGTAGAGCAACAACGCTATTAACAAAGGAAGGGCTGTATTAATGGCATAATGCTACCTGCGGAGTATTACACAACACAGTAAAACACAGAGAGGCAACTTACAATAGGCAATGGTAGTAAATATAAAGAACAACAAGTAAGAATGATATACATGTTACAAACTCACTTTGTGCACGTACACTATCCCACGGTATATCTGTGCATTCAAATTGTCATCGATAAATGCAATTGTGTTCATTGTCCGTAGCTTATGCCTGCCCATACCATAACCCCACTGCCACCATGGAGCATTCACAACGTTGACATCAGCCAACAGCTCGCCCATACGCTGCTTTACAAGTGGTCTGAAGTCGTGAGGCCAGTTAGAAGTACTGCCAAATTCTCTAAAGCCGCCTTGGCTTATGGTTGAGAAATTAACATAAACTTATCTGTTAACAGCTCTGGTGGACATTCCTGCAGTCCGTAAGCCAATTGCACGCTGCCTCAAAACTTGAAACATCTGTGCATTGTGTTGTGTGACAAAACTGCACATTTTAGAGTGGCATTTTATTGTCCTCAGCACAAGGTGCACCTGTGTAATTATCATGCTGTTTAATCAGCTTCTTGATATGCCATATTTGTCAGGTGGATGGATTATCTTGGCAAAGGAGAAATGCTCGCTTACAGGGATGTAAACAAATTTGTGCACACAATTTGAGAAAAATAAGCTTTTTGTGCGAACAAAATATTTCACGCTTTTATTTCAGCTCATGAAACATGGGACCAACACTTTACATATTGCGTTAATATTTTTGTTCAGTGTAGTTATTAGGTTGGGAGAACGGGATCCTATCTGGGCTAGCTAAAGCCAACTTCATGGTTAGTAGTATGACAGAGAAAAAATAACAATACAAATTTAAACATCACAAATCTGAGGGGGCAGGTGACCCTGTGCCCCCTTTGGGCATGACGTCTCTGCTATCAACCACATCATTCTGTCTCCGTGAATATTCAAAACAGACACATTCATTCAGGTCTGGTACTGTTCCTACCATATAGATCAGGGATGGACAATTCCTGTCCTTGGGGGCCGGAGTGGTGTCACACTTTTTTCCGCAGCACTCTAGGAGCTCAGATGCAATCATTTAATAACCTAATAACCAAAGTTTCGACAGACAAGCTGTCTTCATCAGGGTATCCTGACGTTGGTTATTAAGTTATTAAATTATTGCATCTGAGCTCCTAGAGTGTGCGGCTCTCCTTTTCTTTTTCAAGTGTTCTACTCCGATAGCCAGCACCTCGCCTAAATAGGTGTGCGTTTCTTTCGCCTCCATATTAATCTGGTACTGGTCCTACCATATAGATCAGGCATGGACAATTCCAGTCCTTGGGGGTCGGAGTGGTGTCACACTTTTTCCCCATCCCTAGCAAACACAGCTGATTAAACTTATTGCATTCTAAACTGAAACCCATGAGTACTTGATTATTAGAGTCAAATGTGTTAGCTGGGACTGGGGAACAAGTGTAACACCAATCAGGTCCCGAGGACTGGAGTTGCCCATCCCTGATATAGATGCTCTGTTTGCACACAGAGGGATGTGGTGACAGTGGAGACAAGGGAACACACATAAACAGCTTTGTCCTTTTAGAAGGTCGTCATAATCCTTACATAAATATGATGTGTATGCAAGAAATGCAGAGCCACTTCCAAAAACATATTGACAGAGTCTAGTATCTAGTAATCTAATCAATTAGTTTTCAACCCCTTTGTTATGGCAAGCCTAAATAATCTCAGGAGTAAAAATGTGCTTAACAAGTCACATAATCAGTTAGATGGACTCACTATGTGTGCAATAATAGTGATTTTCAAACGACTACATAATCTCTGTACCCCACACATACAATTATCTATAAGGTCCCTCAGTCCAGCAGTGAATTTGAAACATAGATTCAACCACAAAGACCAGGGAGGTTTTCCAATGCCTCGCAAAGTAGGGCACCTTTTGGTAGATGGGTACAATTAAAGCAGACATTGAATATTCCTTTGAGCATGGTGAAGGTATTAATTACGCTTTGGATGGTGTATTAATACACCCAGTCACTACAAAAATACAGGCGTCCTTTTCTAACTCAGCTGCCGGAGAGGAAGGAAAACTATCAGGGATTTCACCATGAGGCCAATGGTGGCTTTAAAACAGTTAGAAAGTTTAATGGCTTTGATAGGAGAAAACTGAGGATGAATCATCAACATTGAAGTTACTCCACAATACTAACCTAATTGACAGAGTATGCACTCACTAACTGTAAGTCGCTCTGGATAAGAGCGTCTGCTAAATGACTAAAATGTAAACGTAAAAGAAGGAAACCTGTACATGCATTGTGTTTGCAATAAGGCACTAAAGTAAAACTGCAAATAATGTGGCAAAGAAATTAACTTTATGTCCTGAATACAAAGTGTAATGTTTGGGGCAAATCCAACACAACACATCACTGAGTACCACTCATCATATTTCCAAGCATGGTGGTGGCTGCATCATGTTATGGGTATGCATGTCATTGGCAATGTCACGGTTTCGGCCGAGGCTGCTCCTCCTCCTGGTTCGGGCAGGCTTCGGCGTTCGCCGTCCCCGGAATACTAGCTGCCACCGTTGTATGTTTCGTGTATTGATTGCTTTGGTCTGTCTGGTACACCTGTGTCTGTTTGTGTCCTAATTACGTGTCCTATAAGTTCCCTGTTTTGTGTTAGTTAATTTGTGTGTTGTTGTTCGCCTGTCGTTGTGCTGCGTGTTTTGTTTCTTGTTTGTTGTTTTAGTGTTTTTACGCATGGTGCGTAAATGCTCGCCTCTATTGTTTTGAGGAGGTTTGTCATACCGTTTCCCTTTTGGATTATTAAGTAAACTCTATTGGACTGAGCCTCGGTGTCCTGCGCCTGACTTCCACACCACTTACACCTCACATCATGACAGAACAACACACCATGATGGAGTCAGCAGGAGCAGTGGCGGCACCCAGGTCGTTGGAGGAGAGGATCAGCGACCAAGACACCATGATCCAGCGACTTGGGTCCGCCATGAATGAGGTTTCTAACATGCTGCGCCGTTTGATGACTAGGGAGGAGCCCACGCCTTCGCACACCATCCCATCACCAATGGCCAGTCCTCCTCTCTCAGCTCCGGAACCCAGTGCTATTCGACTCTCGCTCCCGAGGGCATACGACGGTTCTGCAGCCGGGTGTCAGGGATTTCTGCTGCAGGTGGAACTGTACCTGGCTACTATACACCCGGCGCCCTCGGGATACGAGAGCGTCTCCGCCCTCATCTCCTGTTTATCCGGCAAGGCGTTGGAATGGGCCAACGCCGAATGGAGGGGAATAGACGCCGCAACCATCACCTACGCGGAGTTCTCCCGCCGCTTCAGGACTGTCTTTGATCACCCACCAGAGGGTAAAGCGGCGGGAGAGCGTCTGTTCCACCTCCGACAGGGGAAGAGGAGCGCCCAGGACTTCGCACTGGAGTTTCGGACACTAGCAGCGGATGCGGGGTGGAATGAGAGGGCCCTCATCGACCACTACAGGTGCAGCCTACAAGAGGACGTTCGTCGTGAGCTGGCCTGCAGGGACACCAACTTGTCATTTGATCAGTTGGTGGACATTTCCATCCGTCTAGACACCCTGCTGGCTACCCGCGGACGTCCCGAGTGGGGGTCGTCCATTCCGCCCTCCAGCACCTCCGAGCCGATTCCTATGGAGCTCGGGGGTGCTGGCGCTAGAGAGAGGAGAAGAGGGAACCCGAGGGGAGCCATCCCCTGCACCACCTGCGGTCGTGGAGGGCACACCGCGGCCAGGTGCAGGGGAGGGTCTCTTGGGAAAGGTGACAACAGGCCACGCACTGGGGAGTCATTTCAGACCGAGGCTCTGCATCTGTCCTCGTGCTACTAGACCTTAGTGCTGCCTTTGACACCATCGATCACCACATTCTTTTGGAGAGACTGGAAACCCAAATTGGTCTACACGGACAAGTTCTGGCCTGGTTTAGATCCTACCTGTCGGAAAGATATCAGTTTGTCTCTGTGAATGGTCTGTCCTCCGACAAATCAACTGTACATTTCGGTGTTCCTCAAGGTTCCGTTTTAGGACCACTATTGTTTTCACTATATATTTTACCTCTTGGGGATGTTATTCGAAAACATAATGTTAACTTTCACTGCTATGCGGATGACACACAGCTGTACATTTCAATGAAGCATGGTGAAGCCCCAAAATTGCCCTCGCTAGAAGCCTGTGTTTCAGACATAAGGAAGTGGATGGCTGAAAACTTTTTACTTTTAAACTCGGACAAAACAGAGATGCTTGTTCTAGGTCCCAAGAAACAAAGAGATCTTCTGTTAAATCTGACAATTCATCTTGATGGTTGTAAAGTCGTCTCAAATAAAACTGTGAAGGACCTAGGCGTTACTCTTGACCCTGATCTCTCTTTTGACGAACATATCAAGACTGTTTCAAGGACAGCTTTTTTCCATCTACGAAACATTGCAAAAATCAGAAATTTTCTGTCCAAAAATGATGCAGAAAAATTAATCCATGCATTTGTTACTTCTAGGTTAGACTACTGCAATGCTCTATTTTCCGGCTACCCGGATAAAGCACTAAATAAACTTCAGTTAGTGCTAAATACGGCTGCTAGAATCCTGACTAGAACCAAGAAATTTGATCATATTACTCCAGTGCTAGCTTCCCTACACTGGCTTCCTGTTAAGGCAAGGGCTGATTTCAAGGTTTTACTGTTAACCTATAAAGCGTTACATGGGCTTGCTCCTACCTATCTTTCCGAGTTGGTCCTGCCGTACATACCAATACGTACGCTACGGTCACAAGACGCAGGCCTCCTAATTGTCCCTAGAATTTCTAAGCAAACAGCGGGAGGCAGGGCTTTCTCCTATAGATCTCCATTTTTATGGAACAGTCTGCCTACCCATGTGAGAGACGCAGACTCGGTCTCAACCTTTAAGTCTTTACTGAAGACTTATCTCTTCAGTAGGTCATATGATTGAGTGTAGTCTGGCCCAGGAGTGTGAAGGTGAACGGAAAGGCTGGAGCAACGAACAGCCCTTGCTGTCTCTGCCGGGCCGGTTCCCCTCTCCACTGGGGTTCTCTGCCTCTAACCCTGTTGCAGGGGCTGAGTCACTGGCTTGCTGGTGCTCTTTCATGCCGTCCCTGGGAGGGGTGCGTCACTTGAGTGGGTTGAGTTACTGACGTGATCTTCCTGTCTGGGTTGGCGCCCCCTTGGTTTGTGCTGTGGTGGAGACCTCTGTGGGCTATACTCGGCCTTGTCTCAGGATTGTAAGTTGGTGGTTGGGGATATCCCTCTAGTGGTGCGGGGGCTGTGCTTTGGCGGAGTGGGTGGGGTTATATCCTTCCTGTTTGGCCCTGTCCGGGGTTTCTTCGGATGGGGCCACAGTGTCTCCGGACCGCTCCTGTCTCAGCCTCCAGTATTTATGCTGCAGTAGTTTATGTGTCGGGGGGCTGGGGTTAGTTGGTTATACCTGGAGTACTTCTCCTGTCTTATCCAGTGTCCTGTGTGAATTTAAGTATGCTCTCTCTAATTCTCTCGTTCTCTCTTTCTCTCTGAGAACCTGAGCCCTAGGACCATACGTCAGGACTACCGGGCATGATGACACCTTGCTGTCCCCAGTCCGCCTGGCCTTGCTGCTATTCCAGTTTCAACTGTTCTGCCTGCGGCTACGAAACCCCCTACCTGTCCCAGACCTGCTGTTTTCAACTCTTAATGATCGGCTATGAAAAGCCAACTGAGAGACCTGAGCCCTAGGACCATACGTCGGGACTACCGGCCGTGGTGACTCCTTGCTGTCCCCAGTCCGCCTGGCCTTGCTGCTATTCCAGTTTAAACTGTTCTGCCTGCGGTTATGGAACCCCTACCTGTCCCAGACCTGCTGTTTTCAACTCTTAATGATCGGCTATGAAAAGCCAACTGAGATTTATTCCTGATTATTATTTGACCATGCTTGTCACTTATGAACATTTTTGAACATCTTGGCATGGTTCTGTTATAATCTCCACCCGGCACAGCCAGAAGAGGACTGGCCACCCCTCATAGCCTGGTTCCTCTCTAGGTTTCTTCCTAGGTTTTGCCTTTCTAGGGAGTTTTTCCTAGCCACCGTGCTTCTACACCTGCATTACTAGCTGTTTGGGGTTTTAGGCTGGGTTTCTGTACAGCACTTCGAGATATTAGCTGATGTAAGAAGGGCTATATAAAATAAAATTGATTGAAATTGATTTCAGGTGAGTAGGCGCCCCACTTACCCAGAGCTTTCTGTTGGTCACATGAGTATTCCTGTGCGTTTTCCACAGGTGGCACCTCATTCCCAGCATAAAGCGCTAGTAGATTCAGGCGCAGCTGGGAACTTTATTGATCGGGCATTTTGTGCTAGGTTAGGAATTCCCCTTCGGCCGGTAGAAGTTCCATTCCCTGTCCATGCTTTAGACAGCCGGCCGTTGGGGTCGGGTCTGATCAGGGATGTCACAGCACCGCTGACGATGACTACGCAGGGGGGTCATGAGGAAATCATTCAGTTCTATCTGATTGACTCTCCTGCGTACCCAGTGGTGTTGGGGCTTCCCTGGTTAAGCACCCACGATCCTACCATAGCGTGGCAACAGAGGGCTCTTATGGAGTGGTCTGCCCAGTGTGTAGGGAGATGTCTAGGCGTTTCCATAGGGGCGACCTCGGTAGAGAGTCCGAACCAAGTGCCCGCACTGCGCATTCCCCCCGAGTATGAGGATTTAGCACTAGCGTTTAGCAAATCGAGGGCAGCACGGCTACCTCCTCATAGACAGGGGGACTGTGCGATAAATCTCCAGACCGGAGCAGCTTTTCCCAGGAGTCATGTGTATCCCCTGTCTCAAGAGGAAACTGCGGCTATGGAGACTTACATAGCCGAGTCCTTGGCACAGGGATACATACGGCCCTCTACTTCTCCGGTCTTCTCGAGTTTCTTCTTTGTGAAGAAGAAGGACGGGGGATTGCGCCCGTGTATTGATTACCGTAGTCTCAATCAGATCACAGTAAAATACAGTTACCCACTTCCACTGATTGCGACGATGACGGAGTCATTACGCGGAGCGCGGTTCTTCACAAAGTTGGATCTCAGGAGCGCGTACAATTTGGTGCGCATTAGGGAGGGGGGATGAATGGAAAACAGCATTTAGCACCACCTCGGGTCATTACGAGTATCTCGTCATGCCGTACGGGTTAATGAATGCTCCTTCAGTCTTCCAATCCTTTGTTGATGAGATTTTCCGGGACATGCATGGGCAGGGTGTAGTGGTGTACATTGACGACATTCTAGTGTATTCTTCTACACGAGCCGAGCATGTAGCCCAGGTGCGCCGAGTATTGAGACGACTGTTGGAGCATGACTTGTATGTCAAGGCAGAGAAATGCCTGTTCTTCCAGGAGTCCGTCTCCTTTTTGGGTTATCGGTTGTCCGCGTCTGGCGTGGAGATAGAGGTAGATCGGGTATCGGCTGTGCGTAATTGGCAAACTCCAACCACCGTAAAAGAGGTGCAGCGGTTCTTGGGTTTTGCTAATTACTACCGGAGGTTTATCCGGGGCTTTGGACAGGTTGCAGCTCCCATTACGTCCCTGCTAAAGGGGGGGTCCGGTGCGCTTGCAGTGGTCAGCTGAGGCGGACAGGGCATTTGTCAAGCTGAAGAACCTGTTCGCCTCGGCCCCGGTGCTGGCGCATCCGGATCCCTCTTTGCCTTTCCAAGTAGAGGTGGACGCGTCCGAGACCGGTATTGGGGCAGTCCTGTCACAACGGTCCGGCACGCCACCTAAGCTCCGCCCCTGTGCGTTCTACTCCAAGAAGCTCAGCTCGGCGGAGCGCAATTATGACGTTGGGGACAGGGAGCTGTTAGCTGTAGTCCAGGCCCTAAAGGTGTGGAGGCATTGGCTTGAGGGGGCTCAACACCCTTTTCTCATTCTGACTGATCACCGTAACCTGGAGTACATCCGGGCAGCTAGGAGATTGAACCCTCGTCAGGCTAGGTGGAACATGTTTCTGACCCGGTTTGTTTTTAAGATCACATACATCCCTGGGTCCCAGAATGGTAAGGCAGACGCACTGTCCCGGCAGTATGACACGGAGGAGAGGTCCATTGAGCCTACTTCCATACTGCCGGAGTCTTGTCTGGTGGCTCCGGTAGTATGGGAGGTCGATGCGGAAATCGAGCGGGCGCTGCGTACCGACCCTACTCCCCCCGAGTGTCCTGTGGGGCGGACGTACGTTCCGCTCGAGGTTCGTGATCGGCTTATTTCTTGGGCTCATACATCACCCTCCTCTGGACATCCGGGTATTGGTCGGACGGTGCACTGCCTTAGCGTGAAATACTGGTGGCCAACGTTAGCCAGGGATGTGAGGGTTTATGTCTCCTCCTGCTCGGTGTGTGCCCAGTGTAAGGCACCTAGACATTTGCCCAGGGGTAAGTTACATCCTCTGCCCGTTCCACAACGACCATGGTCCCACCTCTCGGTAGATTTTGTGACCGATCTACCCCCTTCCCAGGGTAATACCACCATTTTGGTCGATGTGGATCGGTTTTCTAAGGCCTGTCGTCTCCTCCCACTGCCGGGTCTCCCTACTGCCCTACAGACCGCCGAGGCCCTCTTTACCCACGTGTTCCGGCACTATGGGGTCCCCGAGGATATTGTGTCCGACCGAGGTCCCCAGTTCACCTCCAGAGTCTGGGGGGCTTTCATGGAACGCCCGGGGGTCTCGGTTAGCCTTACCTCGGGGTACCACCCAGAGAGCAATGGGCAGGTTGAACGTGTGAACCAGGATGTGGGTAGGTTTTTGAGGTCCTATTGCCGGGACCGGCCGGAGGAGTGGTCGAGGTATATCCCCTGGGCAGAGATGGCCCAGAACTCTCTCCGCCACTCCTCCACCGGATTAACACCTTTCCAGTGTATTTTAGGGTATCAGCCGGTCCTGGCACCGTGGCACGAGAGCCAGACCGAGGCCCCTGCAGTGGACGAGTGGATTCGGTGCTCGGAAGAGACGTGGGACGCTGCCCATGTCCATCTGCAGCGTGCCATCCGTCAACAGAAGGCGAGCGCCGATCGCCACCGCAGTGAGGGGCCGGTGTACGCACCGGGAGATCGAGTCTGGCTCTCTACCAGAAACCTACCCCTCCGCCTGCCCTGCCGGAAGCTAGGTCGGCGGTTTGTGGGGCCCTTCAAAGTCCTGAGAAGATTGAACGAGGTGTGTTACAGATTACAACTGCCTATTGAGTACAAAAATATTAACCCCTCGTTCCATGTGTCTCTTCTCAGGCCGGTGGTAGCTGGTCCACTCCAAGAGGAGGAGATAGGAGAGACCCCTCCACCCCCTTTGGACATCGAGGGGGCACCGGCGTACAGGGTCCGGACTATATTGGACTCGAGGCGCCGGAGGAGTGGTCTCCAGTATCTCGTGGAGTGGGAGGGGTACGGTCCGGAGGAACGGTGCTGGGTGCCTAGGAGGGACATCCTCGACCCATCCCTCCTGACAGAGTTCCACCGTGGGCATCCCACACGCCCGGGTCTGCGTCCTCCTGGGTCCTCCTGGCCGTCCCCGAGGCCGGGGTCAAGGGGGGGGTACTGTCACGGTTTCGGCCGAGGCTGCTCCTCCTCCTGGTTCGGGCAGGCTTCGGCGTTCGCCTTCCCCGGAATACTAGCTGCCACCGTTGTATGTTTCGTGTATTGATTGCTTTGGTCTGTCTGGTACACCTGTGTCTGTTTGTGTCCTAATTACGTGTCCTATAAGTTCCCTGTTTTGTGTTAGTTAATTTGTGTGTTGTTGTTCGCCTGTCGTTGTGCTGCGTGTTTTGTTTCTTGTTTGTTGTTTTAGTGTTTTTACGCATGGTGCGTAAATGCTCGCCTCTATTGTTTTGAGGAGGTTTGTCATACCGTTTCCCTTTTGGATTATTAAGTAAACTCTATTGGACTGAGCCTCGGTGTCCTGCGCCTGACTTCCACACCACTTACACCTCACATCATGACAGGCAAGGACTAGAGACTTTTTTAGGATAAAAAGAAACGGAATAGAGCTAAGTACAGTCAGAATCCTAGAGGAAAACCTGGTTCAGTCTGCTTTCCAACAGACACTGGGAGACAAATTCCCTCTTCAGCAGGACAATAACCTAAAACACAAGGCCAAATATTCACTGGAGTTGCTTACCAAGATGACATTGAATGTTCCTGAGTGGCTTAGTTACAGTTTTGACTTAATTCGGCTTGAAAACTTATGGCAAAAAAAAAAAATGTCTGTCTATTTAATGTATATTGCATATATTTTACAATCCAGTTGTGCAAAGCTCTTGTATATCTGCAAGAAAATGATAAATATGTGAATGTTTGAAAGGGGGTCATATAAACATTGCCTTATTTATATTTTTACAGACAATATTAAGTGAATTCTGTCTGAAATAGTCATGCTATAATGGGCATAGTTTCTCAGACCAAATTTCCATTCTGGCTGAAACAAAGCAATCTGATCATGCTCCAGTCAAATACAGCTATAGGGAATGCCTATACATTGTCCAATCTCCTTCCACACATTGATTTCATTCTTCGCATCTTTATTCAGAAACAAACAAACTTGAAATTAAGTGCTGTTTCAGTGTCTTGTTGCAGGTTGTGCAATGTTCAAAAGTGTGTGTAATATTAGCATTAACTTGTGTGTGTGGTGTGAAGTGTGGATGGTCCTATGTATGCAAATAGCCGAGATTGGATATTTCAGCACCATGGACAGCAGCGACATTGGGATAGCGAGATCTGTAATTCAGCAACACATGACACTGGATAGCGGCTGTCTCAGGTGAACTTGGCATTGGGAAAATACCATCTAATAGGAAACGAGGCATAGGAGGCAAAAAGACTGAAGGAGAAGACTCCCACAGGAACTCTATGCTTAACTGTTCTGCCACATTCATTTCAAATGTTACATTTTTTCGATTTGTAAATAAAAGGGAACACATCTGCAAATAATGTAAATTGACTTTTCTAACTACACTGTACAGCTTTAGTGTGTCTGTGTGTCATAGGTACAACTGCAAGCAATTCGCTTCTCAAATCCTTCTCAAATGTCTGTTTAATGTGAGAAACTAAATTAAAAACAACCGTTAGACTAATACAATGTGTACTGTCACAAATTATTACTATTCCCAACAAGACAACGAAGTGATGGTCTTTACCCACCATGGAGACTTATAAAGGCTACTTCCCCCCACCAAAAGTTCCCACGCAGAGCGATGTTGTTTACTACATCATTATGCATATGTAGCGTGGTTCGTTCTGCGTTGTGTACTTTTAATTAGGACACTGCCACAACTGGAATTCTGATGGTTGGATAATTTTTATTCGACCTGCACACGAAGAGACAAAAAAATGATGTTAGCCCTTGGTGCAGCCACAGCTCTCAGGCACCTTTCTAGTTGAAGGTCAGGCAAAAGAGAACAGGTGCTGCATGCACACATTCAGTGCCTAACAACACACTATACAATACAAGTAAAATGATATACAACATAATTCTGACAAAATAAAAGACCTACCTGTACACGAAGAGACAACACACAATAGGTTAGCCCTTGGTGCAGCCACAGCTCTCGGGCACCTGCGTGAGCACATAGAAACTCACTCAAACACTGACCCAAATACTCCCGAGTTACAATAGGTACCCAAATTAGCGAGCTTGGTGAAAGTTGTTAACATAAATCTTTATATTGTCCACATTGTAACAAAACCTATAGTTGGGTAACAGCACTTTGTGTAACTTTACCACAGTTTTATATTGACAAATTACGGCGCCAAGGACAACATACCTTGCTAGTTGAAGGTCAGGCAAAAGAGAACAATAAGAGGGTACATAAATACAGATAACCCGCGATGGACCAAACCAAAATATACAAAACTTTTACAATTAGGTGTATTTACAATATAGATATATAAAAATGTTTGTACACCAACAAATTACATTAGCTATGCAGCTGTAATTAAATAAAAACCACATTGAATTTTTATTATTATTATTATTATTATTATTATTATTAACTTATTAACATCCCCTCTTGACCTGGCCTAGTTGAACTGTCCTTGTGTGCAACTTGGTGCATAATCTAGGGGAACAACATCACACTACTACATTCACCCCTACTGTTTTACACTAGATTATAAACACAAAACAAAACACATTACCTCGAAGGTAACAAAGCAAAGAAAGAAAAAAAACATTTCACACCCACAGGGCGGCAGTGTAGTCCCTTAATTCTAGACCCACAAATGGTCGATCAGCTGGAAAGTTATCCCGTGAAGGATTAGGAAAAATAAGAGGTAGCTAATCCCTTATTCAACCCTATACAAAAAAATGCCAAACACATTTTATGCTGATGAACTACACACAAAGTTACATGAATTGTCAAAAATATTAGACAAACCCACAAATCACTCTAAGACCCACTTAGATTACCACATACACACAACAAAAGAAAAGGTAGGCAATATCCTACCGTCACTGAGAAACCAAGAATTGTTTCATTTCCTGTGTAGACATAGTTTGGATTAGCCTATTCACTGGATTAATAAATCAACCTAGTCTAGTCTAGCACCAACCGTGCTCAAAGGTCTAACCTCAGGTTGGGGAGTACTACAGATCAGCATATCCGGAGCCAGCACACTTTCAATTTCCGACTCAACACTAGTAGTGTCAGACGACTGATCAGAATCCTGGTAGATTGTCACAGACCAGACTGACAAAGCATCTTCAACCAAGTTAACAACATCAGGCACAGCACCATCCCAGCTGAGTGGAGTTTCACTATCAGAATTCTTGTAGGCTTTGGGGATCTCAGCCCCGAAACCTGAAGGATCTGGAGAAAGTCTGTATGGAGGAGCGGGCCAAAATCCCTGCTGCAGTGTGTGCAAACCTGGTCAAGACCTACAGGAAACGTATGATCTCTGTAATTGCAAACAAAGGTTTCTGTACCAAATAATAAGTTCTGCTTTTCTGATGTATCAAATACTTATGTCATGCAATAAAACGCAAATTAATTACTTAAAAATCATACAATGTGATTTTCTGGATTTTTGTTTTACATTCCGTCTCTCACAGTTGAAGTGTACGTATGATAAAAGTTACAGACCTCTACATGCTTTGTAAGTAGGAAAACCTGCAAAATCGGCAGTGTATCAAATACTTGTTCTCCCCACTGTCCTGGATATCATTTTTATTTTAAATTTTTTGTCATTTAGCAGACGCTCTTATCCAGAGCGACTTACAGTTAGTGAGTGCATACATCATTTTTATTTTTCATACTGGCCCCCCGTGGGAATCGAACCCACAACCCTGGCGTTGCAAACGCCATGCTCTACCAACTGAGCAACATCCCTGCCGGCCATTCCCTCCCCTACCCTGGACAACGCTGGGCCAATTGTGCGGCGCCCTATGGGTCTCCCGGTCGCGGCCGGCTACGACAGAGCCTGGATTCGAACCAGAATCTCTAGTGGCACAGCTAGCACTGCGATGCAGTGCCTTAGACCACTGCGCCACTCAAAGGGTGCCAGCTTTGCAACCCATCTCTGCTCGCATGCATCGTCTCGGCTTTGTAAGAATATATTTGAGTGGATTGTTGTCGGTCCACACAGTAAACTTATGCCCTCGCAGCCAATGGCTGAATTTATCATGAATGGCCCATTTCATGGCTAGAAATTCCAGCCGGTGAGCAGGATACTTGGATTGTGCATGATTAAGAGATTTACTAGCAAAAGCTATCGGCCTGGCTATGTCCTTCCCATCTTGCACTTGTGATAGTACAGCTCCCAAACCACTAGTAGATGCATCCACGGAAAGTAGAAATGGCTGAGAAAAATCTGGATGAACCAGCAGTTCCTGGTCAACTAGTGCTGATTTCAAAGCTTCAAAAGCGAGTCGACATTCGGCAGTCCAGTCTGCAGCAGTGAGCCTGCGAGGGGGACCAGGCCTCTTCCTACCCTTGCCTCTCCTAGGCTTCTTCTGACCTGTAGTTAGCTGAAACAATGGCCTAGCAACCATGGAACAATTCTCAATGTAGTGCTGATAGTATACTACCATACCAAGGAAAGAACCTATTTTGATAGGAGACAGTGTGACACCATCAGCTTCCATTATCTCACTCTCAGTCACATTCAATATGGTTTGAACTTTAGCAGGGTCAGTGGCTACACCCTCCTGAGAAATGATGTGGCCCAAAAACTTTACAGACCTCCTCAGAAACTTGCATTTAGACGGAGACAGTTTAAGGTTGTGCTCCTGCAACCGCTGAAAAACCATCTCAAGTCTCTGCAGACTCTCTTCCTCCGTCTTAGCAAAAACCATCAGATCATCCAAGTAACAAAGGAGACTTAGAACGTTTTGGTCACCAAAGATGGTCAGCATCATTCTCATAAAAGTAGCCGGGCTGTTGCAGAGGCCCTGAGGTAACCGATTGTACTCGTGCAGACCTAAAGGGGAGGAAAAGGCAGTGTATTTCTTGTCCTCTTCATGCAGGGACACGTTGTAATATCCTGACGTCAAATCCATTGTGCTGAAGAAGGCATTACCTCCCAGCGCGGCCAGTACATCAGCCTGATGAGGCAGGGGATGAGCATCCTTTACTGTGCGGGCATTTAACCACCTGAAGTCAGTACATAGGCGCAAGTCCTCATTCTTTTTCCATACCAGCACCAATGGTGAGGCATACTCGCTGCTGGATTTTCTGACGATTTCCTTTTCCTCCATATCATCCAGTGTTTCCCTGAGTTTTTGGTAATGAGCTGGAGACAGCCTACGATAAGGTCATCGAAATGGGCGGTCATCAGTCAGCCGTATGCGAAGGCAGAACTCCTTTGCCTCGCCACAATCTAGGCTATGTCTAGAGAACACTGTGTCATACTTCCCAATTAAGTTGACAAGTTTATCTTTCCAGAACTGTGAAACTGGACACTCCTCAACAGACAGGCCTTGAAGTCCAAGATTCCTCAGTGTACTGTTGCCATTATCTACACTGCCACCAACTGAACTCTTAGCTGTCAGACTGCCATGTGATCTGTCACATTGAGCCTTTGCCACATTCGGATGAGCTGCTTGCTGCTTGACATCATTAAAAATACTCCAATGCAATGCAAGGGTACACATCCGCCACTTTAGCATTTCGTCTCAGGGTAACTGGGGATGTTGTTGGATTCACAATCTTCACAGGGGAGCCATCCATCCCCCCACAGAGGCGTAACTACTCTCCCCACTAGTATGTGTCGATTCACACAGCGAGACGTGCTGGGCTCGACAACAACAGTACTGCCCACAGAGAGTTTTGTCTTTGGGGGTAGGCGGCCCCACACCAGATGCTCACGCATGGGTTGGAGCGTTTCTGCTCTCTTCTACTTAATGGTGCCCACTTTATCTGGGATGGAGTCTCCTCTCCATCTCTCCAGATTTGACATCACACTGGCTAGAGGAACCTGGTGTACCCGCCACCCGAAAGTAGCTGTCATTTGATTTGAACTGTCTAATCAGAGACTTCAACACATTAGTGCCCACAATGAATTCATCAACCTGCCCATCAACAATAAGCACTGGGACTACATAACAGAAGCCATAAAGTTGAATTTTTAAGTCACACATGCCCACTGGGCTAGTTTGTTCCCACCACAACCCACCAGGATGATGTCTGAAGGAGCTAGAAAGTTCCCCTCTACCACTCCTACCTCCCTCAACCGAGGTACAATATCTGCGCGCAGAGTAGTAGCCATGGACCCACTATCTAACATCCCCTTCAGCTCAACTTTATCCTGTACTAGCACAGTGGTGTAAAACAAACTGTCATTCTGAGTAATTCTCATTGTGTTCTAAAAAATGACTGTGTTGTTCTTGGGTACTGACTCACAAAAGTAAGAATAAACAGATTGGATATCATCATCAGTGGAGGAAAAATAAGAATGCCCCACATTGCCCTCCTCAGAACGGAGGCTTTCTAGTTTTCCTGAGACCTGCAAGTCTGTCCACATCCAGGGTTCTGTCGCTGCCCAGCCTCACTACAGTCAAAGCTCATGTGGCCTGGAGAAAAGCACTTGACGCACAGCTGGTGCATCTGACAGTGAGCTTTGGTCCAGTGATTAGTGCTTCCACAGTCAGCGCACTCATGCTGACGTTTGTGGAACTGTTTACGGGGCCCTCTACATTTAACATGTTTAAGTCATTTAGCAGACGCTCTTATCCAGAGCGACTTACAGTTAGTGCATACGTTACTTTTTTTTTTTCATACTGTGGTGTCCAAGACAGCGTTGCTAATTATGCTGTGATGATAAGAAGTCCGCTTACACTGTTCTTTGATTATAAATATTTATTGTATCAAAGTTCACAGTATTAATTTACAGATATCTGCAGTTATATCTGGAGAGAAACGGCCAATCTGTTGATCCAATATGTTGTCTCTCTCTCAGTCCTTTGTTTAAGACACGGTATTTATATCCTATGTGACATAGTATGGCGTGATTTTAATAAACCAATCCCCGGCTTTCACATATATCCAAATGTCCTCTATTCCAAGAAACCTATGTAGCAATGCTTTTCCAAATGCTTCAGCAAAGCAGAGTAAAGTTCATCTATTACACAATTTGCAAACATCAGCAAAATCAATAGACCTTCAGACACTACAATACCCCCCGTGGGAATCGAACCCTCAACCCTGGCGTTGCAAACACCATGCTCTACGAACTGAGCCGGCCATTCCCTCCACTACCCTAGGCGACGCTGGTCCAATTGTGCGCCGCCCCATGGGTCTCCCGGTCTCGGCCGGCTACGACAGAGCCTGCATTCGAACCAGGATCTCTAGTGGCACAGCTAGCACTGCGATGTAGTGCCTTAGACCACTGCGCCACTCACAGACTGAGTATTGCTGACCAGAGCCTTCTCTAACAAAGTCAAAACTTTCTTTAACGTCCCACCCTCAGATACAGATGGTGCCTGGTCTGGTTCACGGCCACATTGAGAAAAAGATGACACATTAGGTCTTTTCACAGGACCCACTCCCTCCTGAGGGCAGTCAAAAACAGCAGCAACCTGCTATGAAAGTTGTGTTCTACATGCTTTACGTTCCCTTAACAGTTCATCCAACCGATCCTGTACCTCACTGGCTGTCCAGTCACGAATGGGTTTGCTCTTGAACACTTGGGCCAACTCTTTATCAGGACAGTTGCGTACAAACATGACTGCCAACTCTGAGCACTGATTGTGTAAGGTCCTGCCCTCACTCACAAGGTACTGTTCGGCTGCCTCTTCAGCTTTGTTAAGACTAATCCAGAAATCTATTGGACCCTCATTAGCATATGGTTTGATTGAATAGAAATCAGCTAATGGCATACCTGAGCAGACAGTATCCCCAAAGTGTTGCTTGAAAACACTGAACAACGCCTTAACATCTGTGACAACAAGGTTGTTACGCTTCCAGACTTTGGTCAAATCCCGTGCCCTCCCCATGAGCCTAGACATCACCTCCCCAACATTCCAAGACCCAGTGTAACCCCTCTTCTCTAGGTAGACTTCCATTAACTCCTCCCACTCCAGGACAGAGTACTTATCTGAGCCATCACCCCTAAAAAGAGGTGGAGCACTTACATCTGACTTCACAACCAGATTCAGCTTGGACGCATCAATAAAGGTTGACCCACACTGCTCAGGCAGGGGAAACTGCTGGGGTTGGTGAGGGGGACGGGCAGGAGAAAGACTTGAAACCCCAGGCTGCAGTAAACTCGCTCTGATAGATTCTCCTATCTCTGAACCAATCTGCTTAATAAGGTCACTAAGCTGACTCGGAGGCGTCCCATTATCACCGAGTACTGTGGATGATGGTACATCAAAAGACAGAGGTGGGATACCCTGGTCAGGTGGAACAAACAGCCTACCCCTCCCAGTGCTTGCAAACTCAGGACTAGCAAACGCTCTACTCCCAGGAGCTGACTGTACAATTGGTGTAAATGGAAGGACACCCATCCCTCTACCCACACTAAAATCCCCAGCATAACACGTCTTATGGATTTGAGAATCTTCCATGGCTCAACAGAGCACTAAAATACAATGTAATTTAGTGCATTCAAATACCCCCCAAAATAAATGCAATAAACAAATTCATCCAAAACATACAAATAAGCACGAATACCTGTATCTAATGAATATGCTACATTCACTTTCACTGTTTACAGTATATATTCACTTACAGTAAGCCATCAACAAATTCACATGCGCAGGTCGTGCACCTCATCCACATGCACAGCTCCGTCGGTAGGCTACGTATTGCAACTAGGCTACGTACTGCAACTAGGCTACGTCCAGCAACTAGGCTACGTCCAGCAACTAGGCTACATCCTGCAACTAGGATACATACTGCAACTAGGCTACGTACTGCAACTAGGCTACGTACTGCAACTAGGCTACGTACTGCAACTAGGCTACGTACTGCAACTAAGCTACATACTGCAACTAGGCTACGTACTGCAACTAGACTACGTACTGCAACTAGACTACGTACTGCAACTAGACTACATCCTGCAACTAGGCTACATCCTGCAACTAGCCTATACTGCAACTAGGCTACATACTGCAACTAGCCTATACTGCAACTAGGCTACGTACAGCAGCTAGGCTACGTACTGCAACTAGGCTACGTACTGCAACTAGGCTACTTCCTGCAACTAGGCTACTTCCTGCAACTAGGCTACATCCTGCAACTAGGCTACATCCTGCAACTAGGCTACGTCCTGCAACTAGGCTACATCCTGCACCTAGGCTACATCCTGCAACTAGGCTACATCCAGCAACTAGGCTACATCCTGCATCAAGGCTACATCCTGCAACTAGGCTACATCCTGCAACTAGGCTACATCCTGCACCTAGGCTACATCCTGCAACTAGGCTACATCCTGCAACTAGGCTACGTCCTGCAACTAGGCTACGTCCTGCAACTAGGCTACGTCCTGCAACTAGGCTACATCCTGCAACTAGGCTACATCCTGCAACTAGGCTACATCCTGCAACTAGGCTACGTCCTGCAACTAGGCTACGTCCTGCAACTAGGCTACATCCTGCAACTAGGCTACATCCTGCAACTAGGCTACATCCTGCAACTAGGCTACATCCAGCAACTAGGCTACATCCTGCAACTAGGCTACATCCTGCAACTAGGCTACATCCTGCAACTAGGCTACATCCTGCAACTAGGCTACATCCAGCAACTAGGCTACATCCTGCAACTAGGCTACATCCTGCAACTAGGCTACATCCTGCACCTAGGCTACATCCTGCAACAAGGCTACATCCTGCAACTAGGCTACATCCAGCAACTAGGCTACATCCTGAAACAAGGCTACATCCTGCAACTAGGCTACATCCAACAACTAGGCAACATACTGCAACTAGGCTACATACTGCAACTAGGCTACGTATTGCAACGAGGCTACGTATTGCAACTAGGCTACGTACTGCAACTACACTACGTACTGCAACTAGACTACATCCTGTAACTAGACTTACAGAAAACGTTTGACCTGTGTCATTGCCAACAAAGGGTATATAACAAAGTATTGAGAAACTTTTGTTATTGACCAAATACTTATTTTCCACCATAATTTGCAAATAAATTCATTAAAAATCCTACAATGTGATTTTCTGGAGAAAAAAAAATCTCATTTTGTCTGTCATAGTTGACATGTACCTATGATGAAAATTACAGGCCTCTGTCATCATTTTAAGTGGGAGAACTTGCACAATTGGTGGCTGACTAAATACTTTTTTCCCCCACTGTATGTATGTATGTATGTATGTATGTATGTATGTATGTATGTATATATATATATATAGATACATACATACAGTGGGGGAAAAAGTATTTAGTCAGCCACCAACTGTGCAAGTTCTCCCACTTAAGATGAGAGAGGCCTGTAATTTTCATCATAGGTCAACTATGACAGAGAAAATGAGAAGAAAAAAAATCCAGAAAATCACATTTTAGGGTTTTTAATGAATTGATTTGCAAATTATGGTGGAAAATAAGTATTTGGTCAATAACAAAAGTTACTCAATACTTTGTTATATACCCTTTGTTGGCAATGACACAGGTCAAACGTTTTCTGTAAGTCTTCACAAGGTTTTCACACACTGTTGCTGGTATTTTGGCCCATTCCTCCATGCAGATCTCCTCTAGAGCAGTGATGTTTTGGGGCTGTCGCTGGGCAACACGGACTTTCAACTCCCTCCAAAGATTTTCTATGGGGTTGAGATCTGGAGACTGGCTAGGCCACTCCAGGACCTTGAAATGCTTCTTATGAAGCCACTCCTTTGTTGCCCGGGCGGTGTGTTTGGGATCATTGTCATGCTGAAAGACCCAGCCACGTTTCATCTTCAATGCCCTTGCTGATGGAAGGAGGTTTTCACTCAAAATCTCACGATACATGGCCCCATTCATTCTTTCCTTTACACGGATCAGTCGTCCTGGTCCCTTTGCAGAAAAACAGCCCCAAAGCATGATGTTTCCACCCCCATGCTTCACAGTAGGTATGGTGTTCTTTGGATGCAACTCAGCATTCTTTGTCCTCCAAACACGACAAGTTGAGTTTTTACCAAAAAGTTATATTTTGGTTTCATCTGACCATATGACATTCTCCCAATCCTCTTCTGGATCATCCAAATGCACTCTAGCAAACTTCAGACGGGCCTGGACATGTACTGGCTTAAGCAGGGGGACACGTCTGGCACTGCAGGATTTAAGTCCCCGGCG
>NW_025537808.1:0-27339 GCF_020615455.1 Coregonus clupeaformis | reverse complement strand
ACCCTCTCTGAATAAAAATGGAATGTACTCCTACTGCACCCCACCCCCAATAATCCCAGAATGTTGGATGTATGGAACATATTGTACTATCACTACCATTACACACTGACTGTTGTTCTAAAGTTTCCTTTCTCTTCACTCACCTAATAGATAATGACCTGCAGTAATCTCACAACAACAACTCTGCTGCCTATTCTAGTGTTGTGATATCGTAAGGCATGCAACATGTTTCGGCACATGCTGGTGGAAAAGCTAACGGCATATTACATATATCACATAGAAAAACAGTATCGGTCTTATAAGCAACAGCAAACGTCTGCCATTGAGCCTGCAGGCAGAGACTGATGATCCAACATATGTGTCTTTGTTGGAGACTGCCGACCGCAGAGGAAAAATACTCATCCTTCAATAAGCCTTCCTCCCCTGTCCAACAAAAACAACCACAGGGAATATTTACTGTACTAAAGAAGACTATTGATGCCTGCCATCCTGTGATACACCCTAAATACTCCCCAGCACGGGAGAAAGAACCCCAGCATGACCTTTCCTCTTATATCAGTCTATGCCAGTCCCCTCAATTGTGTGTGTGTGTGCGTGCGTGTGTGTGTGTGTGTGTGTGTGTGTGTGTGTGTGTGTGTGTGTGTGTGTGTGTGTGTGTGTGTGTGTGTGTGTGTGTGTGTGTGTGTGTGTGTGTGTGTGTGTGTGTGTGCGTGCGTGAGGAAGAATCCCATTGTGACCTTCCCTCTAATATCAGTCTATTGAAGTCCCCTAATAATATTTATTGAACACTGCAGGGAACCAGGTGGACTGGTCATATCACACAGGAGGGTTCCCATGGGACTATTATACCAAAGAGTGTGCATAGTGCTCATACAGAGAGCAGACTCTCCGCTTCCTATACACAAACATACACAAAACTGTACACTTAGCATACCAGCAGTTTAATATGTCAGAGCTTCAAAAGAATGTGAATCTTCTATTAAGCGTAAATCATAGTCCACAGACACTGAGATGCGATAGGCGTCCCATGGGAGAACGCACTCCTCCCCACAATTCGCAACCGACGTGACTCCGGTACACATCCTCTATTCATTTGAATGTGTTGACAGTAGGAGAAGTTGCTTGAGCTGCACTGAGAGTTCGAAAAGTATGAAAGCCAATGGTCCAAGTGCTACAAGTTCAGGCATGGGCTTGGTGAATATTCTTTCTAAGTAGTTGAAATAAAAGCCTCTAAATGGCAGGTGGAATCCAAAAAAGACAGAAAGTCGACCATTATTATACTACCTGCCTTTGTGTCATTTTCTTTGTTAATTTCTAAAAAGAAAAAAACATCTAAAAGAAGATCTGTTGGCATCGTATGGTCATTGAGCCCCTACTGATGTTTTAAATAACACTATGAGGACAATGGTCAAGTCAAATCAAATCTTATTTGTCACATGCACCGAGTACAACAGGTGTAGACGTTACAGTGAAATGCTTACTTACAAGCCCTTAACCAACAATGCAGTTTTATGAAAAATAAGTGTTAAGTAAAAAATAGATATTAAAATAATTAAAGAGCAGCAGTAATATAAAAGTAGCAAGGCTACAGTTGAAGTCGGAAGTTTACATACACCTTAGCCAAATACAGTAAAAATTCCCTGTCTTAGGTCAGTTAGGATCACCACTTTATTTGAAGAATGTGAAATGTCAGAATAATAGTAGAGATAATTATTTATTTAAGCTTTTATTTATTTCATCACATTCCCATTGGGTCAGAAGTTTACATACACTCAATTAGTATTTGGTAGCATTGCCTTTAAATTGTTTAACTTAGGTCAAACGTTTCGGGTAGCCTTCTACAAGCTTCTCACAATAAGTTGGGTGAATTTTGGCCCATTCCTCCTGACAGAGCTGGTGTAACTGAGTCAGGTTTGTAGGCCTCCTTGCTTTTATTACTTTCCAACCCCGCCACCCTTTCCCCACTTGGAGTAAACTAGTGAACAACAATGCCTAGGCCTCTACTTCCAGCCCATACCCACTATCTACATTTTATGGACACAGTCAATTTTACAGTAATTACATTTTGTTTGTTCTTTCTCCTGAACTTCTTCTACTCTCAACCGATCCGATCATTTTCATGATGTCCATCCGGTTTGCTTCTATATGCCATATCTTTCTAACTGTGCTCCTTCACAAAAGCTCCCAACCTACAACCCATACACTTATTATGGACACAGCGTGCCTACATTATTAGTTATCTTGTTATTGTTAGTTGTTATTAGTCCCATCCTTCAATTCCATTCAACACCTCCCATCTATCTTTTAACACCATCCATATAGGATTTCTATTTGCCATATATATTATCAACTGTACTGTGATGTCTTACAAAAGTTCTGAACCCTTCTATTCTCATTGTTTCTACAGATTGTAAATTGAAAATAAACATTTTTGCTAAAAGTATTATTATATTATTGATCGATTGACTATGACTTTTCAGATCACCCAGTAGTGCTATCTGCAGGGTTAGCTCCAGGTAAATATTGCAATCCTTTAGCCATTCCTGGACCTGTGTCCAAAAACAAGATACAAATGGACAGTACCAAAACAAATGATCTAATGATTCTGTCTCTTCGCAGCAAAATCTGCAGAGCTGGGAAGATTGTATCCCCCATATAAATAACATTCTATTGGTAGCAAGAATTTTATATAATAATTTAAATTGAAAGATTCTAAGTTTTGAATCCGGTGTCGTTTTGCGTATCAGTTCATAAACACTATGCCATGGAATCGGTACGTCAAAAATCTCTTCCCAACTACTATGGGACGGCTGTCAATCCTTTGGTCCTTAAATGAAACTGATATACCTTTTTATTTATCACAGTTTTCCTTAACCAATTATGTTCTTTAATGCAAGGCCGACAGGCAAGTTCCTTACTTTCTCCTCCTTCCACTTTCCTCTTCCATTTTTGCGGTAAGGCTGTAATTATTTGGTTGTAATTTTGGGTAGAGCAGACATTTCCATATGTTTTTGTTAGCTGCATGTGCGACATAACTCCACCAGTCCTACCGATTATATCATTTACAAAGATTGTACCTTTTTTAAACATTTTGTCAATTAGTAAATTTGAGTTTAACCACAATATTTGTTGCATTATTTGTTCTGTCGTTTCTGGAGGATTAAATTGAAATTGCAACCAACTTTCTATGGCTTGTTTTACAAATAACTGAAAGTGAGTGGTTGTAATCTGAATAAAGGGGAAAAGGCCATTCTTGAGCATTGGGTGAGACAATCTTACTAATTTGCTAGAGAACCAGTTCGGATTTAAGTATAACTTTTGTATGACTGAAGCTTTTAGTGATAGGTCTAATGCTTTAATATTTAATAATTTCTGTCCTCCGAATTCATATTCATTATATAAATAGGCCCGTTTAATTTTGTCTGGCTTGCCGTTCCAAATAAAATGGAATATTTTTTTCTCATATAATTTAAAAAACTGTTCGCTAGGCGTAGGCAATACCATAAGCAAATAGGTAAACTGGGATAATACTAAAGAGTTAATCAGGGTGATTTTTCCACAAATTGACAGGCACCCACCTTTCCATGGTAGCAAGATCTTATCTATTTTTGCTAACTTTCTATTATAATTTATTGAAGTGAGATCATTTATTTCCTTTGGGATATGTATTCCGAGTATATCCACATCACCATCAGACCATTTTATTGGTAATCTACATGGCCATGTAAAAATGGTATATTTTATTGATCCAATACGTAATATAGTACATTTGTCATAATTTGGTTGTAATCCAGAGAGGTTAGAAAATGTATCTAGATCCTCTATGAGGCTGTGGGGTGATTCTAGTTGTGGATTTAAAAGAAAACATGAATCATCAGCGTACAATGACACCTTTGTTTTTAAGCCCTGGATTTCTAATCCCCTGATATTATTGTTGGATCTGATTTTAATAGCTAACATCTCGATGGCCACAATAAATAGATATGCTGATAGTGGAGAACCCTGTTTCACTCCTCTTGACAGTTTAAAACTTTCTGAGAAATAGCTATTATTTACTATTTTACACCTAGGGTTATTATACATGATTTTGACCCATTTAATAAGAGATTCACCAAAATTGAATGAATAATATCCGACAATACCTTTTTAATTCTATGCGCTATACATTTTGCTAGAATTTTTGCATCACAACACTGATGTGTAAGGGGCCTCCAATTTTTTAAATGGACTGGATCTTTATATTTTCCACTTGTATCCTGTTTCAGTAATAATGAGATCTTCTTCTTGAATGTCAGATAATCTACCATTTACTTAGGAGTGGTTAAAACATGCTAATAGCTGTCCTCTTAGTATATCAAAAAAGGTTTGGTATACTTCGACTGGTATGCCATCCAACCCTGGAGTTTTCCCAGACTTAAAGTCTTTAATTGCATCCAGAAGTTCCTCCTCTATAATTTCACCTTCACATGAGTCTTTCTGTTTGGCTGTTCATTTTACATTATCAATAGAAAAAAAATATCTACAATTAACTTCAGTTAGAGGAGATGGAGGCGACTGAAACAAAAACATATGCTTAAAGTACCTTGTTTCCTCCTTTAAAATATCATTTGGTGAATCATGGGTTACTCCGTCAATTGTAAACAATTTCATTAAATTATTTTTGGTAGCATTCCTATGTTGAAGATTAAAAAAGAATTTGGTGCATTTTTCCCCATATTCCATCCAGTTTGCTTTATTTTTTATAATATATTACACTTGATCTTTCTTGAATAAGTTTCTCCATTTCTTTTAGTTTTTCCTCTAATTTATTCTGAGCCTCTATGTTACAGTTTTTATTGCCATCTATCTGTTCTGTTAGACTTTCTATTTCCTTTGTTAGTATAAACTCTTTTGACCTAAATTGCTTTTGTTTTCGAGATGAGTACTGAATTGCATGGCCTCTAAAGGCACATTTAAAGGTGTCCCATACAATAAGGGGATTTGCTGTACCTATGTTATGTCGGAAAAAGTTAGTTATAAATTCCTTTGTCCTAGTTAAAAATAAATTATCATCCAATAGGCTTTGATTAAATTTCCAATATCCTCGCCCACATGGAAATTCAGTAAGAGTAATGTACAGTGGGGAGAACAAGTATTTGATACACTGCCGATTTTGCAGGTTTTCCTACTTAAAAAGCATGTAGAGGTCTGTAATTTTTATCATAGGTACACTTCAACTGTGAGAGACAGAAACTAAAACAAAAATCCAGAAAATCACATTGTATGATTTTTAAGTAATTAATTTGCATTTTATTGCATGATATAAGTATTTGATCACCTACCAACCAGTAAGAATTCCGGCTCTCACAGACCTGTTAGTTTTTCTTTAAGAAGCCCTCCTGTTCTCCACTCATTACCTGTATTAACTGCACCTGTTTGAACTCGTTACCTGTATGAAAGACACCTGTCCACACACTCAATCAAACAGACTCCAACCTCTCCACAATGGCCAAGACCAGAGAGCTGTGAAAGGACATCAGGGATAAAATTGTAAACCTGCACAAGGCTGGGATGGGCTACAGGACAATAGGCAAGCAGCTTGGTGAGAAGGCAACAACTGTTGGCGCAATTATTAGAAAATGGAAGAAGTTCAAGATGACGGTCAATCACCCTCGGTCTGGGGCTCCATGCAAGATCTCACCTCGTGGGGCATCAATGATCATGAGGAAGGTGAGGGATCAGCCCAGAACTACACGGCAGGACCTGTTCAATGACCTGAAGAGAGCTGGGACGACAGTCTCAAAGAAAACCATTAGTAACACACTACGCCGTCATGGATTAAAATCCTGCAGCGCATGCAAGGTCCCCCTGCTCAAGCCAGTGCATGTCCGGGCCCGTCTGAAGTTTGCCAATGACCATCTGGATGATCCAGAGGAGGAATGGGAGAAGGTCATGTGGTCTGATGAGACAAAAATAGAGATTTTTGGTCTAAACTCCACTCGCCGTGTTTGGAGGAAGAAGAAGGATGAGTACAACCCCAACAACACCATCCCAACCGTGAAGCATGGAGGTGGAAACATCATTCTTTGGGGATGCTTTTCTGCTAAGGGGACAGGACAACTGCACCGTATTGAGGGGAGGATGGATGGGGCCATGTATCGCGAGATCTTGGCCAACAACCTCCTTCCTCAGTAAGAGCATTGAAGATGGGTCGTGGCTGGGTCTTCCAGCATGACAACGACCCCGAAACACACAGCCAGGGCACCTAAGGGGTGGCTCCGTAAGAAGCATCTCGGTCCTGGAGTGGCCTAGCCAGTCTCCAGACCTGAACCCAATAGAAAATCTTTGGAGGGAGCTGAAAGTCTGTATTGCCCAGCGACAGCCCCGAAACCTGAAATATCTGGAGAAGGTCTGTATGGAGGAGTGGGCCAAAATCCCTGCTGCAGTGTGTGCAAACCTGGTCAAGACCTACAGGAAACGTATGATCTCTGTAATTGCTAACAAAGGTTTCTGTACCAAATATTAAGTTCTGCTTTTCTGATGTATCAAATACTTATGTCATGCAATAAAATGCAAATTCATTACTTAAAAATCATACAGTGTGATTTTCTGGATTTTTGTTTTAGATTCCGTCTCTCACAGTTGAAGTGTACCTATGATAAAATTACAGACCTCTACATGCTTTGTAAGTAGGAAAACCTGCAAAATTGGCAGTGTATCAAATACTTGTTCTCCCCACTGTATATGCCAATTATATGATGGTCCGACCGCATTCTGTCCCCTATCAACACTTTTTAAACTTTTGGTGCCAACGAGAATGAGATAAGAAAGAAGTCAAGACGACTAGCTTGATTGAGTCTCCGCCATGTATATCTCACTAGATCAGGATATTTAAGCCTCCATATACAGTGGGGGAAAAAAGTATTTAGTCAGCCACCAATTGTGCAAGTTCTCCAACTTAAAAAGATGAGAGAGGCCTGTAATTTTCATCATAGATACACGTCAACTATGACAGACAGATTGAGAAAAAAAAATCCAGAAAATCACATTGTAGGATTTTTTATGAATTTATTTGCAAATGATGGTGGAAAATAAGTATTTGGTCACCTACAAACAAGCAAGATTTCTGGCTCTCACAGACCTGTAACTTCATCTTTAAGAGGCTCCTCTGTCCTCCACTCGTTACCTGTATTAATGGCACCTGTTTGAACTTGTTATCAGTATAAAAGACACCTGTCCACAACCTCAAACAGTCACACTCCAAACTCCACTATGCCCAAGACCAAAGAGCTGTCAAAGGACACCAGAAACAAAATTGTAGACATGCACCAGGCTGGGAAGACTGAATCTGCAATAGGTAAGCAGCTTGGTTTGAAGAAATCAACTGTGGGAGCAATTATTAGGAAATGGAAGACATACAAGACCACTGATAATCTCCCTCGATCTGGGGCTCCACGCAATATCTCACTCCGTGGGGTCAAAATTATCACAAAAATCCCAGAACCACACGGGGGGACCTAGTGAATGACCTGCAGAGAGCTGGGACCAAAGTAACAAAGCCTACCATCAGTAACACACTACGCCGCCAGGGACTCAAATCCTGCAGTGGCAGATGTGTCCACCTGTTTAAGCCAGTACATGTCCAGGCCCGTCTGAAGTTTGCTAAAGTGCATTTGGATGATCCAGAAGAGGATTGGGAGAATGTCATATGGTCAGATGAAACCAAAATAGAACTTTTTGGTAAAAACTCAACTCGTCGTGTTTGGAGGACAAAGAATGCTGAGTGCATCCAAAGAAAACCATACCTACTGTGAAGCATGGGGTGGAAACATCATGCTTTGGGGCTGTTTTTTCTGCAAAGGGACCAGGACGACTGATCCGTGTAAAGGAAAGAATGAATGGGGCCATGTATCGTGAGATTTTGAGTGAAAACCTCCTTCCATCAGCAAGGGCATTGAAGATGAAACGTGGCTGGGTCTTTCAGCATGACAATGATCCCAAACACACCACCCGGGCAACGAAGGATTGGCTTCGTAAGAAGCATTTCAAGGTCCTGGAGTGGCCTAGCCAGTCTCCAGATCTCAACCCCATAGAAAATCTTTGGAGGGAGTTGAAAGTCTGTGTTGCCCAGCAACAGCCCCAAAACATCACTGCTCTAGAGGAGATCTGCATGGAGGAATGGGCCAAAATACCAGCAACAGTGTGTGAAAACCTTGTGAAGACTTACAGAAAACGTTTGACCTGTGTCATTGCCAACAAAGGGTATATAACAAAGTATTGAGAAACTTTTGTTATTGACCAAATACTTATTTTCCACCATAATTTGCAAATAAATTCATAAAAAATCCTACAATGTGATTTTCTTGATTTGTTTTCCTCATTTTGTCTGTCATAGTTGACGTGTACCTATGATGAAAATTACAGGCCTCTCTCATCTTTTTAAGTGGGAGAACTTGCACAATTGGTGACTGACTAAATACTTTTTTTCCCCACTGTATCTACTAGTTCTAATGTATCCATGACATTCACGATTTCATTAAGAGCATGTGGGTGATTGTTTGTGGTGTGATTTCCTTTACGGTCCATTGAGCTATTTAAAACAGTATTATAATCCCCCACCATAATAATATTGTCTTGAATTGCTTGCAGGGTTGATAATTTATTATATATATTGTCAAAGAAGTGTGGATCATCATTATTTGGTCCGTAAATGTTAATGAGCCATATCTGTTTATTGTCAAATAACATATTTAAAATAATCCATCTACCTTGCGTATCTATTTTGACAATTTGCACATTCGGATCGAAATTACTATTAATTAATATCATCACCCCTTTTGAATTTCTTTGCCCATGGAGAAGTATATTTCGCCCCCCCATTCCTTTTTCCACGCAACTTCATCTAGAATTGTTGAATGAGTTTCCTGTAAACAATAGATATTATATTCCTTCTCTTTGAGCCATGTAAATATTGTTCTTCTTTTGTTATTATCAGCCAAGCCATTACAATTATAACTGGCTATACTTATTTCACCATACACCATAATGAGATACAAGTTTCAAGCTGTTTAAAGGCACAGTCAACTTAGTGTATGTAAACTTCTGACCCGCTGGAATTGTGATACAGTGAATTATAAGTGAAATAATCTGTCTGTAAACAATTGTTGGAAAAATTACTTGTGTCATGCACAAAGTAGATGTCCTAACCGACTTGCCATAACTATAGTTTGTTAACCTATATCCATCCTGCCCTGCCTTTCGAAAATTTTTGAAAGCCAAGTTAACAAACAGATCACCATTTTTTACATTTACATTTTAGTCATTTAGCAGACGCTCTTATCCAGAGCGACTTACAGGAGCAATTAGGGTTAAGTGCCTTGCTCAAGGGCACATTTACGTCATTTAGCAGACGCTCTTATCCAGAGCGACTACAAATTGGTGCATTCACCCTATAGCCAATGGGATAACCACTTTACAATTATACTATTTATTTTTTATTTTTTTATTATTTATTTTTTTTGTGGGGGGGTAGAAGAATTACTTTATCCTATCCCAGGTGTTCCTTAAAGAGGTGGGGTTTCAAATGTCTCTGGAAGGTGGTGAGTGACTCCGCTGTCCTGGCGTCGTGAGGGAGCTTGTTCCACCATTGGGGTGCCAGAGCAGCGAACAGCTTTGACTGGGCTGAGCGGGAACTATGCTTCCGCAGAGGAAGGGGAGACCATTTCGAATCCCACCGTACCTTCTCCGCTCTGCAATCCGGTTTCTGAGCTGGTCATGAGTGCACCTCAGCCACGCTCAAGGTCCTAAACAATATTATATCCGCGATCGATAATAGACAGTACTGTGCAGCCGTCTGCATCGACCTTGCCAAGGCTTTCGACTCTGTCAACCACCGCATTCTTATTGGCAGACTAAATAGCCTTGGTTTCTCAAATGACTGCCTCGCCTGGTTCACCAACTACTTCTCAGATAGAGTTCAATGTGTCAAATCGGAGGGCCTGTTGTCTGGACCTATGGCAGTCTCTATGGGGGTGCCACAGGGTTCAATTCTTGGGCCGACTCTTTTCTCTGTGTATCTCAAGATCCACCTCTACACAGACGACACCATTTTGTATACATCTGGCCCTTCATTTGACACTGTGTTAACAAACCTCCAAACGAGCTTCAATGCCATACAACACTCCTTCAGTAGCCTCCAACTGCTCTTAAACACTAGTAAAACTAAATGCATGCTCTTCAATCGAACGCTGCTGGCACCCGCCCACCCGACTAGAATCACCACTCTCGACGGGTCTGACCTAGAGTATGTGGACAACTTCAAATACCTAGGTGTCTGGTTAGACTGTAAACTCTCCTTCCAGACTCACATTAAGCATCTCCAATCCAAAGTTAAATCTAGAATCGGCTTCCTATTTCGCAACAAAGCCTCCTTCACTCATGCTGCCAAACATGCCCTCGTAAAACTGACTATCCTACCGATCCTTGACTTCGGTGATGTCATTTACAAAATAGCCTCCAACATTCTACTCAGCAAATTGGATGTAGTCTATCACAGTGCCATCAGTTTTGTCACCAAAGCCCAATATACTAGCCACCACTGTGACCTGTATGCTCTTGTTGGCTGGTCCTCACTACATATTCGTCGCCAAACCCACTGGCTCCAGGCCATCTATAAATCACTGCTAGGCAAATCCCCGCCTTATCTTAGCTCATTGGTCACCATAGCAACACCTACCCATAGTATGCGCTCCAGCAGGTATATCTCACTGGTCATCCCCAAAGCCAACACCTCCTTTGGCCGCCATTCCTTCCAGTTCTCTGCTGCCAATGACTGGAACGAATTGCAAAAATCTCTGAAGCTGGAGACTCTTATCTCCCTCACTAACTTTAAGCATCAGTTGTCAGAGCACCTTACCGATCACTGCACCTGTACACAGCCCATCTGAAATTAGCCCACCCAACTACCTCATCCCCATATTGTTATTTATTTTGCTCATTTGCACCCCAGTATCTCTATTTGCACATCATCTCTTGCACATCTATCATTCCAGTGTTAATACTAATTGTAATTATTTTGCACTATGGCCTATTTATTGCCTTACCTCCATAACTTGCTACATTTGAACACACTGTATATATATTTTCTGTTGTATTTTTGATTTGTTTTACCCCATATGTAACTCTGTGTTGTTGTTTTTATCGTACTGCTTTGCTTTATCTTGGTTAGGTCGCAGTTGTAAATGAGAACTTGTTCTCAACTGGCTTACCTGGTTAAATAAAGGTGGGAAAAAAAATATATACAATGTAGGAAATAGTAAAAATAAAGAAAAATCCCTTGAATGAGTAGGTGTTGTCGTATATGATGAATGGTGGTCATTATTGCTGTCAACAAAGAGTCCGTTTTATGCTGCATCGTGTTAGAGGCTTTTAATAAAATCACGAGATTACAGCATAAATGACAGGTGACATGACACCCGCAGAACGGCTCCCTGATTTCCATGGCCGTTCTGACGTCTTCCTCGCCTAACCCCCCTATTTATAAACAACGAAGCTGACCTCTTCTGGCCAATCCCCAGTCTCCAAGACACTTCCGGTCTGCTGGATGTGGCGTTACACCTAAAACCTTCCCTCTGAAAGATATCAGTTTGTCTCTGTGAATGGTCTGTCCTCCGACAAATCAACTGTACATTTCGGTGTTCCTCAAGGTTCCGTTTTAGGACCACTATTGTTTTCACTATATATTTTACCTCTTGGGGATGTTATTCGAAAACATAATGTTAACTTTCACTGCTATGCGGATGACACACAGCTGTACATTTCAATGAAACATGGTGAAGCCCCAAAATTGCCCTCGCTAGAAGCCTGTGTTTCAGACATAAGGAAGTGGATGGCTGAAAACTTTTACTTTTAAACTCGGACAAAACAGAGATGCTTGTTCTAGGTCCCAAGAAACAAAGAGATCTTCTGTTAAATCTGACAATTCATCTTGATGGTTGTAAAGTCGTCTCAAATAAAACTGTGAAGGACCTCGGCGTTACTCTTGACCCTGATCTCTCTTTTGACGAACATATCAAGACTGTTTCAAGGACAGCTTTTTTCCATCTACGTAACATTGCAAAAATCAGAAATTTTCTGTCCAAAAATGATGCAGAAAAATTAATCCATGCATTTGTTACTTCTAGGTTAGACTACTGCAATGCTCTATTTTCCGGCTACCGGATAAAGCACTAAATAAACTTCAGTTAGTGCTAAATACGGCTGCTAGAATCCTGACTAGAACCAAGAAATTTGATCATATTACTCCAGTGCTAGCTTCCCTACACTGGCTTCCTGTTAAGGCAAGGGCTGATTTCAAGGTTTTACTGTTAACCTATAAAGCGTTACATGGGCTTGCTCCTACCTATCTTTCCGAGTTGGTCCTGCCGTACATACCAATACGTACGCTACGGTCACAAGACGCAGGCCTCCTAATTGTCCCTAGAATTTCTAAGCAAACAGCGGGAGGCAGGGCTTTCTCCTATAGATCTCCATTTTTATGGAACAGTCTGCCTACCCATGTGAGAGACGCAGACTCGGTCTCAACCTTTAAGTCTTTACTGAAGACTTATCTCTTCAGTAGGTCATATGATTGAGTGTAGTCTGGCCCAGGAGTGTGAAGGTGAACGGAAAGGCTCTGGAGCAACGAACAGCCCTTGCTGTCTCTGCCGGGCCGGTTCCCCTCTCCACTGGGGTTCTCTGCCTCTAACCCTGTTGCAGGGGCTGAGTCACTGGCTTGCTGGTGCTCTTTCATGCCGTCCCTGGGAGGGGTGCGTCACTTGAGTGGGTTGAGTTACTGACGTGATCTTCCTGTCTGGGTTGGCGCCCCCCTTGGTTTGTGCTGTGGTGGAGACCTCTGTGGGCTATACTCGGCCTTGTCTCAGGATTGTAAGTTGGTGGTTGAGGATATCCCTCTAGTGGTGCGGGGGCTGTGCTTTGGCAGAGTGGGTGGGGTTATATCCTTCCTGTTTGGCCCTGTCCGGGGGTTTCTTCGGATGGGGCCACAGTGTCTCCGGACCGCTCCTGTCTCAGCCTCCAGTATTTATGCTGCAGTAGTTTATGTGTCGGGGGGCTGGGGTTAGTTGGTTATACCTGGAGTACTTCTCCTGTCTTATCCAGTGTCCTGTGTGAATTTAAGTATGCTCTCTCTAATTCTCTCGTTCTCTCTTTCTCTCTGAGAACCTGAGCCCTAGGACCATACGTCAGGACTACCGGGCATGATGACACCTTGCTGTCCCCAGTCCGCCTGGCCTTGCTGCTATTCCAGTTTCAACTGTTCTGCCTGCGGTTACGAAACCCCTACCTGTCCCAGACCTGCTGTTTTCAACTCTTAATGATCGCTATGAAAAGCCAACTGAGAGACCTGAGCACCTAGGACCATACGTCGGGACTACCGGCCGTGGTGACTCCTTGCTGTCCCCAGTCCGCCTGGCCTTGCTGCTATTCCAGTTTCAACTGTTCTGCCTGCGGTTATGGAACCCCCTACCTGTCCCAGACCTGCTGTTTTCAACTCTTAATGATCGGCTATGAAAAGCCAACTGAGATTTATTCCTGATTATTATTTGACCATGCTTGTCACTTATGAACATTTTTGAACATCTTGGCATGGTTCTGTTATAATCTTCACCCGGCACAGCCAGAAGAGGACTGGCCACCCCTCATAGCCTGGTTCCTCTCTAGGTTTCTTCCTAGGTTTTCGCCTTTCTAGGGAGTTTTTCCTAGCCACCGTGCTTCTACACCTGCATTACTAGCTGTTTGGGGTTTTAGGCTGGGTTTCTGTACAGCACTTCGAGATATTAGCTGATGTAAGAAGGGCTATATAAAATAAAATTGATTGATTGATTGATTGGATACTAACATAAACACATTCCATTTCTTCATGAAAACCATTTAACAAAGGCATAATCTTCAGATACTATATTCCCCCCTTTCGAGACGAACTAAACGTCTCGAAAACAAACAGAATAGGATTATGACTAGTAACAATTTATCTTATTGAGTATCTTTAACATTAAACCAAAAACATTCTTCTCTAGAGTGTAAATACCTTTCTATGCAATAACTGTTTATGAAGTGTGAATACATTACTATGACATATGAACAAATCTCTATGGAGTGTAAATACATTACTATGAAATATGAAGAAATCTCTATGGAGTGTAAATACATTACTATGAAATATGAAGTGTGAATACATTACTATGAAATATGAAGAAATCTATGGAGTGTAAGAGCGAAAAACTGTCCGGCAGCCATCTTTTCAGATATCCATCCATCAATCAAGACAGTAAAATTCTCTCACGGTCCCTCTGCCCCAGGCAACCACCGTCGGTACTCCAGATAACCTCATAAACCATGTAAATGCATTTTGAAACTATGATGCAATTAAATACACATGTAAGCCCCTGCAAACAAAATCCTATCCATAAACATCCATTGTACGGCTGGTCAACCCATTGGACCGGACAATGAAACTCTCCCTGCCTAGCCTCTCTGTCCCTAAACCTTCACGAAATAAACAAAAACATCTAAGATCCTCACATGTATTCAATAACATCAAACATCATTCTACAAAAATTAATCCCTAAGAATATGACACAATTATGTATTACACATGTCTATATTTCATTGCAGACACTGGAATGTAGTCCACTACACTTCATCTCCTCCGTAGTCTCCTCTTCCAATGCATCGTTGATGATGGAATCAGAATCTTTCCACACCCTCCTTATTTCATCTCCTCCAGTCATATTGTCCCTTCATATTGTCTTTGTTTGAGTATTTCAATCTCCACATGTTCTCCCAAATGCTTCTGGAATGAAAAGAAAAGAAACGACCAAACAGTATCTTTTGCAAAACAACCCTTTCAAATTAAACATGAATATCAACTAAGAATATAAACTGATATATAAATGATGCATGAATCACATAAACCTATTCCCCCCTTTGATTCATAAATCATACCAACATCACCCCAATATTGATTTTTTTTTTTGAAAAATAATCAACTCATAAAAAAAATGATATTTATCCATCAGTAGTCCATCCATCTTCCTCCAGATCAGGAACAGTCAACACCGACATCTGAGTGTTGTCTCCAGGCATCATTCTCCAACCTATCTCAATATCATAGCTTTCTCAAAGGTCAGTAACAAATTACAAACATCACAGTGTTATCAAAGCTGAAACTAAAATCTGACCCATCACTGCCCCTACTGGGCCTAACTGATCTTGCAACCAAGTCTTCCAAATGCATCCCTTATTTAACCCCAGTGATATTATCTGAAAGTATAACTAATATTTATCACTATGATCTTCCCAAATGTTACACCATACCATGAATAAAGTCCCCCCTTCTCCCTTAAACTTATCCTTCAATGATAGGCTTCAAGACTATGACATGTCGCCATGTCACCCTTTTAACCCTAGATTCAGCTGTGTCCGGTGCTATCCCTCTTATAATGGTAAAACCTCATATGGAAGCTTCAACGTTGACATGTAACAAAATCCTTTCCATCCATAGGATAAGAATATATATCGTTTTATCATCACAAACCCTCCAAATATCTCTAAAATTCCCAATAGTTACATTGTCAGTCAAAAGCTAATCGTTCAACCATCAAAGTCCTGCTCTTCTTACTCCCTGGTATATTAAAAATTACATTATATTTGTCATCTCTAACCTTATGTTCATGCTTATCCAAAGTTATCATATAACATCCCAATCTGATATTCCCATAAACATACCCTTTACCTCATATGTTTTATTAGAACAAAAACAACTTTTAGCCCTCAATGTTTCACCTGAATACTTCAGGGTTCCGTTGTTACCTGATTTTCCTTTCCCATTTAACAATTCCCATAGGGTAATTCATTTAACCAAGAATACTTAAACCTAGGCTTAAACCACTGTTCTGACAACGACATTATTTTATCTGTCAATGACTGTTGCTAATACCACAGTCATGACAAAGCACAAGACTGACCCATACCTGATAGAGGCCGCGCGACCGTCTAACATGTTTGGTGCTGGAATTCTCAACAGACATGGACCCTCAAGATTCCTCACTGATCTTACAGAATGAGTTAATCTATCTCTAATTTCCACAACAGAAGAACGAGCGGTACTGATCAGATACCTCTCCTTGTCTGTCATCAAAATCAAAGATCTCATCCTGTCCTCCATGATGAATCTATATTCTCTCTACTACTATCTGTTCTCCTATTTTAACCCCATTCGTACTATCATTGACAGCCCTCTCCATCCGTAACATAACCCATGAGTCTAAAATTCCCCATTTAATTTCAGAAAAGTTGTCGATGTCATACTCCCTCTTTTGCTATTGCCATCGTATCACTAATCCCTTCCAAAGTTACCATTAAAGTAGTTGATTTAGCTGCTGTATCAACCCTAATTACTTCTAGTGCAAAAGTTCCCATTATCCTCTGTGTATTATCTACTGTTGGAGTGACTACTGTAATCTACTCCTGAACTCCCTCGGTGACTGCGGAAGCTTCAACAAATTTCAAATCTTCCATTATAAGCGTCACCTTACGAATTACATAGCCCTTTAACCCATAATTCTTAACCGGAACAACTTCTAATGCTTGCACTAGATAAGTATACATATATTCTCCCTGACCTTTCTCTGTAACATTACGCCAAATAAGTGAACAGTCACTCCTAACCTCTTCCACTTCATATCGTTGTACAAACTATCCCTCCTTTGACTAGGTGCAACAGCTTCTACTCCTGGTCCTGCTAACAATACTTATTCTCCATAATTATCTCTCCATATGGGAGAAACGTCCCCATCCTAAACCTAATAAGTATTCTTTCCCTAACATTGGTGCTGTATTGGTTCCCTTATAATCAAATGCGATATATTTATGGCTTTAATACCTATCAATGTTGAAAGAGTTAACTCGCTTCTCACTGTTGTTATAATAGACTGAAGTGTTAATGTCCTTATTGTTGCTCCTAGTTTTCCCCAAAGAAAAGTTGTCTTTGCTTGTACTTCCATCTATCACCACTAGTGTCACTTTTTCCCCACTCTCAGTCCTTTCTCTAAATCCCTGACTTTCAAACTTTTGATTACACAAAATACACCTATAATTACCTTGATCTCCCTGCTGGGAACTGTAACTATAGATACTCAATCACCCTCAATCTTTTCTTATCCTTCAGCAACACATACTTTCTCAATGCATCTGCCCCTAACAGATCTAACCTCCTACCCTATCTTCCCACTAAACTTTAAAATGTCCTTCCTCACTGTTCTCTCTCTGTCTTACTACTAACTTTGAAACTTAGCTTACTGTCTCAGAGTTCCTTCAACCCTAATCTACTCCTAACTTATTTTAATCTAATCTTTTCTCTCATAACATTTACAACTTTTCCCCCTGATTTTCCACAAAATCCCTTACCACCAAATGTTTAGAATATGTGATTGGGAAAGTTCCCCACCTGCTTCTGACTCATTACACACAGACTTGGCAAACGTCTAAGCACCTTTTAGCCTAGCCTGAAATCCCTTAGTGTAAGAATGTAACCCAGAATAAACAGTCACCCCTTTTCACTATCACTTCTAATGGTCGGTTGTTTTTACTTCAATTGTTAGCTATTTTCTCTTCTTCTCTAATCGATGCTCTCAGCTGATACCCCCCTTCGTCTCTTCAGCTGTGTTACTTCTAAACTATTTGCTTTATCCAGGCATGATAAGCATCGGTCTATATCTCCTATTTCTTCTTCGCCAGTCATTGGAGGATAAAATCCTCTTGAACATAAAGCACCCTTCATCTCCAAATCTTCATCGCTTTCTTCATCAGAACTTCGAATCTCTTGTCTCCTTCTTCGTTCAACTTTCATCAGAGATCAAATCTCGCGTATCCTTCTTCGTTTCTTTCTTGCCAACTTCCTTCTGATCACAGAGTCATATCCACCCATGACCTCTTCATCATCACTCTCATCTTCATCATCCTCATCTTCTTTAAGTTCACTCTTCTCTTCCAGACATTACATTTTCTTCCTTCTGGAGTTTTGGATTCATCTTCATCGTCGTTTCTGCTTGTCCTCTATCTATTATTCGTCTTCATCTCTGATGTAACAATCACCCTCCTAGATGATCACTGAAAGCTTAGAATAAACATCCCTAAGCTGTACTTTTTCTTCTCGTAAGGTGGGTGTCTTTTGCTGAATCCGTATGTGAGAAAGGTGTACTAACTTCTGCCATTAGTCTTTCTAACACTACTTTCTAACACTACTTTAGTTAAAGGATGACTATTTTAATCAATTTTCCCCTATATCAAGCCTTTTATATTCCTTTATTATGAATTAGCTTCTTTTAGACTGTATAGCCTAAGGCTTCCCCCCCTCTAATTATTAATATAACCCTAAACAACTCCAAATAAATTCAAATAAATCAATTAAAAATCATGAATAATTAAAACCAATTTTTATTCCTATGTCACCAATTTATCAATTAGTGTTGGCTATCTTACCACAACCCATCAACTGCCAGTAAATGCAAGTTAGTCATCTTCAGACTAAAATACCCATAAACAAAGCCTGTAACCCCTTGCTCTATAACCCATAATTATCATAACTTTACAGAAGAATGTCCGTCTTCGATTCCCAACACATCTGTAATCAAACCCCAGTGATACACAGAGCTTCCAAAATGCAATTTTTAATGAAATAGCATTTGCCAAGCCTATGTAAAATTGTCATAACATCACATATTTTGTTAGGATGATTTTGTGCACTAGCCTGATCTGATCCTCTGCCTCTGCTATGTCATGTCACGTTAGCACTTCCTGTATCTCCTCGCTCCCCTCTCTCCTGTCTCTCATGACAAGGGACAAAGACACAGAAACAGCTTCTAGTAGTTAATGCACTCACTGAGTATTTCCAACCATTCAATATTCGTTCGTTCTACATTATTCACTCTAAGACTAAACTCAGAACTAAATAGATCGCTCAAAAACATTATTTTATTTTAATCCGTTATTTAATTATTGAATTCAATTTATTATAATCCGCTACCATATATCTAATTTATAAATTCAATAGGTTACAAAACAAGTTTCATCTTTAACCAATCGCAGTTTAAACTAGAATCATCGTGTTAAAATTTCTCCTCTGTCTGTCTATTTTCCCTTGCAGGGTAACGCCAAATGGGACCTATGACCTTAACCCACCATTTTGTTTTGTAGGCTCGGCACTACCTCATGTCGTAGTTTTTAGCCCCGTAAAATCAACACGTGTCCTAATCTCGTGTCATAAACTCCCCCTTTCTGTAGTGTAGTATCGCAAAATTAAACGCATGCGCACAGCCATTCAAAAATCCCTTTCCACCGTGGAAGGAAGATTCTCTACTCTCTCTCTCCCCAAACAGACAGAATAACACTCCAGCTGTAACTCCCATTTCCCCCTTATAGTCAAACAACATTTAACAGCGCTCACAAAACATATAACCTGACTTAAACACAGAGACAAATTTAAGAGACTTTAATCCATCGCAATGGAATCTCTAAGGATACGTTAGCATGTAGCACACAACACAATTAGCATTTAGCATTAGCCTCTAGCTAACTGCGGCCTATTACATAGAAACATACCCTGCACTGCCCTATCAATTTTAAACATATTTATCCTACCGTTTTTGCTACCGGGACTAATGACCATTACACCGAGATATCAGACCCAATCAAACACCCCGTCGGACGAGAGTCAAATCATAATTACAATCAGATAAACCCCATGAATCCGAGCTCTCTTTAAGAAAAAAGAAACCCACCGTCCACCCATTCTATCGTGTAAACGGATTTGTCGGCCCGACATCTAAAATGGCCCCCCCTGGAGGTCTTAAAGCGGTACAGTGCCCTAAAGAATGCGCATATCTGCCTTAATCGTACATTTCAATACTTAAATCCTACCGTTTAATGCTCTACATTCCAATTATCTGCCGTTTCAATGGAATAAATTTTAGCAGACTCTAGTCGACCGCAATATCGCCACCCGAGGCAAGGTCGGAATGGTGCATCTCTCCAGTGTACACAAGTCGTATCCAATCTAACAAACTCCGAAGCGGTAAGAAAAACTCACCATTTTTTGGCCATGCTTCAAGCGAGTTAGCCTGGCGGTTGACTGAAACAAGGAAGAGACGCAAACCCAGCCCCACGTTGGGCGCCATTATGTCGTATATGATGAATGGTGGTCATTATTGCTGTCAACAAAGAGTCCGTTTTTATGCTGCATCGTGTTAGAGGCTTTTAATAAAATCACGAGATTACAGCATAAATGACAGGTGACATGACACCCGCAGAACGGCTCCCTGATTTCCATGGCCGTTCTGACGTCTTCCTCGCCTAACCCCCCTATTTATAAACAACGAAGCTGACCTCTTCTGGCCAATCCCCAGTCTCCAAGACACTTCCGGTCTGCTGGATGTGGCGTTACACCTAAAATCTTCCCTCTGGATACTAACATAAACACATTCCATTTCTTCATGAAAACCATTTAACAAAGGCATAATCTTCAGATACTATAGTGTGTCCAAACGTTTGACTGGTACTGTACATGTAGGCAGAGTTAAAGTGACTATGCATAGATAATAAACAGAGAGTAGCAGCAGCGTAAAAGAGGGGGTGGGGGGGGGGGAACAATGAAAATAGTCTGGGTAGCCATTTGATTAGCTGTTCAGGAGTCTCATGAGTTGGTGGTAGAAGCTGTTAACAAGCCTTTTGGACCTAGACTTGGCGCTCCGGTACCGCTTGCCATCTATGACTAGAGTGGCTGGAGACTTTGACAATTTTTAGAGCCTTTCTCTGACACCGCCTGGTATAGAGGTCCTGGATGGCAGGAAGCTTGGCTCCAGTGATGTACTGGGCCATACGCACTACCCTCTGTAGTGCCTTGCGGTCGGAGGCCGAGCAGTTGCCATACCAGGCAGCTGTAAAACTATTCAGTCTCCTGAGGGGGAATAGGCTTTGTCGTGCCCTCTTCACGACTGTCTTGGTGTGTTTGGACCATGATAGTTGGTTGGTAATGTGGACACTAAGGAACTTGAAGCTCTCAACCTGCTCCACTACAGCCCCGTCGATGAGAATGGGGGCGTGCTCGGTCCTCTTCTTTTTCCTGTAGCCCACAATTATCTCCTCTGTCTTGATCACGTTGAGGGAGAGGTTGTTATCCTGGCTCCACACAGCCAGGTCTCTGACTGTCACGATCGTTACATGATGAAGCGGACCAAGGCGCAGCGTGATATGCGTACATTCTTTTATTTCAGTACACAACACGAACCAAAACAACAAAACAAACGATACGTGAAGTCCTGGGTTGAACACAAACCTTCCGGAACAAGATCCCACAATAAACATGTGCCAACAGGCTGCATAAGTATGGTCCCCAACCATAGACAACGAGCTACAGCTGTCTCTGATTGGGAACCACCCTGGCCAACATAGAAATACACGAACTAGAACGAAAAACATAGATAACTAAACAAGGAAAATCCACACCCTGGCTCAACATTTAATAGTCCCCAGAGCCAGGGCGTGACAGTACCCCCAAAGGCGTGGACTGCGACCGCGCAAACCAAACACAACAGGGGAGGGGCCAGGTGGGCGGATCCAGCTCCGGGCGTGACCACCACTCTATCTCTACCCCCCGTAGCGCCCCTGGTCTGGACCGGCCCCACTGGCCGGAGCTGGACTGAACACCGGTGGAGCGGATTGCTCTGGCTCCGGCGTGGAGCAGCTGACCGGTGCCGGACCAGGCACCGGTGGAACAGGCACGGACCGTGCCGGACTGACGACGCGCACCACTGGCTTGGTGCGGGGAGCATGAACGGGCCGGACCGGGCTGACGACGCGCACTACTGGCTTGGTGCGGGGAGCAGGAACGGGCCGGACCGGGCTGGCGACGCACACCACTGGCTTGGTGCGGGGAGCAGGAACGGGCCGGACCGGGCTGACGACGCGCACCACTGGCTTGGTGCGGGGAGCAGGAACGGGCGGACCGACTGACGACGCGCACCATTGGCTTGGTGCGGGGAGCAGGAACAGGCCGGACCGGGCTGGCGACGCGCACCACTGGCTTGGTGCGGGAACAGGAACGGGCCGGACCGGGCTGACGCAGCGCACCACTGGCTTGGTGCGGGGAGCAGGAACGGGCCGGACCGGACTGACGACGCGCACCATTGGCTTGGTGCAGGGAGCAGGAACAGGCCGGACCGGGCTGACGACGCGCACCACTGGCTTGGTGCGGGGAGCAGGAACAGGCCGGACCGGGCTGGCGACGCGCACCACAGGCTTAGTGCGGGGAGCAGGAACGGGCCTGACCGTACTGGGAACACACACCACTGGCCTTGTGCGGGAATCAGGAACGGGCCGGACCGGACTGGTGACACACACCACTTTCTTGGTGCGAGGAGCGGGACTGGGTTTCCTCATAAACCTCCGCTCCCTCTGCTGCCTACTCAGTTCCTCTCGCCGTGCCTCCACACTATCCTTCTCCCTCGTGACCAGTGGTCCCCGTAACCTGGCGGCCTCCTCTGCCAACCTGCTGAACCGCTCTATCGCGGCCTCCCGCTGCCTCGTCGTCCACGGCGTGAGCCCCCGCCTAAATTTTTTTGGGGCTTGTCTCTCCCCCGTGCTCATGGCCTCCATCCCTCTTGCCAGACTCTCACTCATCTCCTCCCAGGTCCATCCTCTCTCCTCGTCACGCTGCTTGATCCAGTCGAGGTGGGATCTTCTGTCACGATCGTTACATAATGAAGCGGACCAAGGCGCAGCGTGATATGCGACATTCTTTTATTTCAGTACACAACAAACCAAAACAACAAAACAAACGATACGTGAAGTCCTGGGTTGAACACAAACCTTCCGGAACAAGATCCCACAATAAACATGTGCCAACAGGCTGCATAAGTATGGTCCCCAATCAGAGACAACGAGCTACAGCTGTCTCTGATTGGGAACCACCCTGGCCAACATAGAAATACACGAACTAGAACGAAAAACATAGAAAACTAAACAAGGAAAATCCACACCCTGGCTCAACATTTAATAGTCCCCAGAGCCAGGGCGTGAGACTGACCTCCTCCCTATAGACTGTCTCATCATTGTCGGTGATCAGGCCTACCACAGTTGTGTTGTCGGCAAACTTAATGATGGTGTTGGATTCGTGCCTAGCCATGCAGTCATGGGTGAACAGGGAGTACATGAGGGGGCTGAGCACGCACCCCTGAAGGGCCCCTGTGTTGAGGATCAGCGTGGCAGATGTGTTGTTACCTACCCTTACCACCTGGAGGCAGCCCGTCAGGATGTCCAGGAACCAGTTGCAGAGGGAGGTGTTTAGTCCCAGGGTCCTTAGCTTAGTGATGAGCTTTGAGGGTACTATGGTGTTGAACGCTGAGCTGTAGTCAATAAATAGCATTCTCATGTAGGTGTTCCTTTTGTCCAGGTGGGAAAGGGCAGTTTGGAGTGCAATAGAGATTGCATCATCTGTGGATCTGTTGGGGCGGTATGCAAATTGGAGTGGGTCTAGGGTTTCTGGGATAATGGTGTTGATGTGAGCCATGATCAGCCTTTCAAAGCACTTCATGGCTACAGACGTGAGTGCTACGGGTCGGTAGTCATTTATGCAGGTTATCCTTATTGTTCTTGGGCACAGGGACTATGGTGGTCTGCTTGAAACATGTTTGTATTACAGACTCAGTCAGGGACAGGTTGAAAATGTCAGTGAAGACACTTGCCAGTTGATCAGCGCATGCTCAGAGTACACGTCCTGGTAATCCGTCTGTCACTGCGGCCTTGTGAATGTTGACCTGTTTAAAAGTCTTACTCACATCGGCTACGGAGAGCGTGATCATCCCGAACAGCTGATGCTTTCATACATACTTCAGTGTTGCTTGCCTCCAAGCGAGCATAGAAGTAATTTATCTTGTCTGGTAGGCTCGAGTCACTGGGCAGCTCGCGGCTGTACTTCCCTTTGTAGTCTGTAATAGTCTGTAGACGTCATCGATGCACTTATTGATGAATCCAGTGACTGATGTGGTGTACTCCTCAATGCCATCGGAAGAATCCCGGAACATATTCCAGTCTGTGCTATCAAAACAGTCCTGTAGCTTAGCATCTGTGTCATCTGACCACTTCTTTATTGACCGAGTCACTGGTGCTTCCTGCTTTAGTTTTTGCTTGTAAGCAGGAATCAGGAGGATAGAGTTATGGTCAGATTTGCCAAATGGAGGGCGAGGGAGAGCTTTGTACGCGTCTCTGTGTGTGGAGTAAAGGTGGTCTAGAGTTTTTTCCCTCTGGCTACACATTTAACATGCTGGTAGAAATGAGGTAAAACGGATTTAAGTTTCCCTGCATTAAAGTCCCCGGCCACTAGGAGCGCCACCTCTCGATTAAGGTTTTCCTGTTTGCTTATGGCCTTATACAGCTCATTGTGTGCAGTCTTAGTGCCAGCATCGGTTTGTGGTGGTAAATAGACGCTACGAAAAATATAGATGAAAACTCTCTTGGTAAATAGTGTGGTCTACAGCTTATCATGAGATACTCTACCACAGGCAAGCAAAACCTTGAGACTTCCTTAATATTAGATTTTGTGCACCAGCTGTTGTTTACAAATATGCACAGACCACCACCCCGTGTCTTACTGGAGGAGCTGTTCTGTCTTGCTGATGCAGCGTATATCCCGCCAGCTGTATGTTATCCATGTCGTCGTTCAGCCACGACTCTGGGAAACATTACAGTTTTTAATGTCCCATTGGTAGGATATCCGTGATCTTAATTCGTCTATTTTGTTATCCAATGATTGTACGTTGGCCAATAGGACTGATGGTAGAGGCAGATTATGCACTCGCCGTCGGATCCTTATAAGGCACCCCGACCTACGTACCCGATATCATCTCTTTCTCATGCGAATGACGGGGATTTGGGCCTTGTCGGGTGTCTGAAGAAAATCCTTCTCGTCCGACTCGTTAAAGAAAAAATCTTTGTCCAGTACGAGGTGAGTAATCGCTGTCCTGATATCCAGAAGCTCTTTTCAGTCATAAGAGACGTGGTAGAAACATTATGTACAAAATAAGTTACAAATAACGTGAGAAAACACACACAATAGTACAATTGGTTAGGAGCCCGTAAAACAGCAGGCATCTCCTTCGGCGCCATTCTATACTGTCATTCTAGCAAGTATGTTGCTAATGGCAAACCATGTTTAAACAAACACTTCTATTGAATTGAACATCATGCTGGTTACTACTTAGTTTCCTAATACCTAGAACCATCTCAGGCCTGAACATACGCTGGGGGAGAGATATCATTACGTCACACAGGGAGATAGAAAAACACAATTACGGCCCAGGGATGCTTGTTGTTGTGGTCATCCTAGTGAAATGTGCAATAACTAATGTTAACCTTGGCATTCATTTGTGAGCTCATGGAATCTGATATTTGTTTTACTATAACCAATCTCCATTCAGTTGCTCAATTCCTTCAATTTACTACATTTTGTACCAACTGTGGTTGTGGGTGCCAATGGTACTTTGATTTATCATGCATAATTCTCCTAAATGCCAACCACGCTTCTGAATTCCACCTAGCAAATCTCTGCATTTGTCTCTCTTTAACAACACCTTCTCTGTTCTCTCAGAGACTACATCCATCAAGGAGTCCTTAGCTGCCTGCCATCAACAGGAGGAAATACTTTATCGCTCTGTCGGTCACATGGATTAATCTCCGTCAATTGGATTATAAGTAGAAAGCAAGGCTTGGATATGAAGAGGAGGTAAGCCTAAAAAAGTCCTTATTTTCTCCCCAATCGCATTTGCTCTGCACAGAGCCTGCAATTAGGAGGCTGTCTGTGGAAGGCCAGCTCCAGATGGACTTTTATTGGCTAAACAAATTTGATGAAAGTTTGTGGTTTTGACCTTTTTGCTGCGTTGCGTTAAGGCCCAACGGGAGGTTCAGAGAGGCAGGCAGAGATAAGACTGAACAAAATGGAATGGCAGACGATGTCAGGGCCTTATCAGAACAGATCATCAGAAAGAGAGAGGGAGAGAGAGAGAGAGAGAGAGAGAGAGAGAGAGAGAGAGAGAGAGAGAGAGAGAGAGAGAGAGAGAGAGAGGGGGGGATAGAGAGAAGGGAGAAGAGAGAGAGAGAGCGAGAGATAAAGAGAGAGAGCAAGAGAGAGAGAGAGAGAGAGAGAGAGAGAGAGAGAGAGAGAGAGAGAGAGAGAGAGAGAGAGAGAGAGAGAGAGAGAGAGAGAGAATGGCGGGCATCTCCTGTAAATATCAATGGAAGTGTCCAATAATGGACTTCTATATAAAACTAAACTAAATGAAAGACATCCTGCTTTTTAAAATTGTGTTATCTTCCACTCGCAGCACTTTTTCCCCATTATGTGCCCCAGCGGAATGGGTAATAACCATGTCACCTGTGTTGATTATGGCTGACAATACCCCTTTGATATGACAACTGCCTACACGTTGTGTTTGGTTCTTATCATTGCCATAATGGGGAAAAGACCCAACCTCAGACTCGGCAACTGAGAGGCAGCATTGAAGGGCACATGAGGAGAGCATGTAAGTCCCTCATTGTCTACACGGGGAATAAATCACCAATGAATTACTGTTTATTTCTCTGTTGTTGTCAATAGAAACCATGCAGCGCTGCTAATAAAGGATTTTCTCCGTTTCAGTTTAGGTCTTAATCCTTTGGCTTCAAAGTCTCTTGCTACCTAAAGGAACCCCCTCTCAAAGAATGACTGTTCTATCAAAGACTGACTGTTCTATCAAAGACTGACTGTTCTATCAAATCCCAGACTAGCAATGATTCTCAGGCTACATCTCAAATGGCACCCTGTAGTGCACTACTACTACTACTTTTACACTACAGTAAGAGACCTGTCGCCTGTCAATCGTTTTCATTTGAAATAGAATGAACTGTGTATGGCGGCATAGAGGACCATGGTACACCCCCGCTGTTACGGTACATCACCCACTCCCCTGACCTGTCATATGCCATGTTTGTCAGTTAAATGTAATGTTACACAATGACTGGCTGTACATCTGTTAATCAGCCTTATTTCCCCTTCATTTGATTAGGTTTATCACACCATGCCAAGGTGATGATCTCTGCACCAGCTGCAGACCTTTGCAGGGCATGAAACTGTCAACATGGGCAAAAAAAGAGGTTAGCATATTTCTTTGACGTTAATGAGGTGATCAGGTAGTGGAAGTGTCAATGTGGGCGAGAAAGATAAACATGCCCCTGGCCATTACAGTAATGAGGTGATCTTTTTATGGTTAAGCTGTG
>NW_025537807.1:0-27346 GCF_020615455.1 Coregonus clupeaformis | reverse complement strand
CCTACAGGAAAACCCTTTGAAGAACTCCTTTTTGGTTCCAGGTATTGTAGTATTGTAGTATTGTAGTATTGTAGTACTGTAGTATTGTAGTAGTGTAGTAGTGTAGTACTGTAGTACTGTAGTATTGTAGTATTGTAGTATTGTAGTATTGTAGTATTGTAGAATTGTGTTATTGTAGTATTGTAGTATTGTAGTATTGTAGTATTGTAGTATTGTAGTATTGTAGTATTGTAGAATTGTGTTATTGTAGTATTGTATAATGAGGCTCTTCAGCTGTTCGCCATCTGTGTGTTTTCCTATGCACCAAATCCACATGTTCCCTACCATGGCATGTGGAAGTTCCTCATCACACATGGAAATGTAACGACTTTGTCCATTGACTCTGAGGTTTCTGTTTTCTCTGAGCGCTCACACATCTTGTAAGCAAAGGCCATCAGTAAAAGGAATCTACACAGGTCAATGAAACGTTCCACATCTCTGTGTGCATCTGTTGTGAACCAAGATGCATTTTGTTCAGGCTCCATAACATTAGCGGAAAGATGGCCTCAAGATGGTCACAGTTATGCATGGGTCCATATTATGGTCAAAGAAATAATGTTGTGTTTGAGTGATGTTGTAACCGTATTATACTCAAACGATAGCTAATATAATAATAATAATAATAATAATAATAATAATAATAATAATAATAATAATAATAATAATAATAATAATAAATGCAATTTAGCAAAAACTTTTATCCAAAGCGACTTACGGTCATGTGTGCATACATTTTAGGTACGGGTGGTCCCGGGAATCAAACACACTATCCTGGCGTTGCAAACACCTTGCTCTACTAACTGAGCTACAGATGATCATGCTCTGCTAACTAAACTACAGAGGACCATGTTCTACTAACTGAACTACAGAGGACCATGTTCTACTAACTGAACTACAGAGGATCATGTTCTACTAACTGAACTACAGAGGACCATGTTCTACCAACTGAACTACAGAGGACCATGCTCTACTAACTGAACTACAGAGGACCATGTTCTACTAACTGAACTACAGAGGACCATGTTCTACTAACTGAACTACAGAGGACCATGCTCTACTAACTGAACTACAGAGTACCATGTTCACTAACTAACCACAGAGGACCATGCTCTACTAACTGAACTACAGAGGACCATGTTCTACTAACTGAACACAGAGGATCTACTAACTGAACTACAGAGGACGATGTCAATAACTGAACTACAGAGGACCATGCTCCACTAACCCTGAACCTACAGAGGACCATGCTCTACTAACTGAACTACAGAGGACCATGCTCTACTAACTGAACTACAGAGGACCATGCTCACAACAACTACAGAGGACCATGTTCTACTAACTGAACTACAGAGGACCATGCTCACTAACTGAACTACAGAGGACCATGTTTCCTACTAACTGAACTACAGAGGACCATGCTCTACTAACTGAACTACAGAGGACCATGCTCTACTAACTGAACTACAGAGGACCATGCTCTACTAACTGAACTACAGAGGACCATGTTCTACTAAGAACTACAGAGGACCATGTTCTACTAACTGAACTACAAGAGGACGATGTTCTACTAACTGAACTACAGAGGACCATGCTCTACTAACTGAACTACAGAGGACCATGCTCTACTAACTGAACTACAGAGGACCATGCTCTACTAACTGAACTACAGAGGGACCATGCTCTACTAACTCGAACTACAGAGGACCATGCTCTACTAACTGAACTACAGAGGACCTATGTTCTACTAACTGAACTACAGAGGACCATGCTCTACTAACTGAACTACAGAGGACCATGTTCTACTAACTGAACTACAGAGGACCATGCTCTACTAACTGAACTACAGAGGACCATGTTCTACTAACTGAACTACAGAGGACCATGCTCTACTAACTGAACTACAGAGGACCATGTTCACTAACTGAACTACAGAGGACAATGCTCTACTAACTGAACTACAGAGGACCATGCTCTACTAACTGAACTACAGAGGACCATGTTCTACTAACTGAACTACAGAGGACCATGGTCACCTTGAACTACAGAGGACCATGTTCTACTAACTGAACTACAGAGGACCATGTTCTACTAACTGAACTACAGAGGACCATGCTCTACTAACTGAACTACAGAGGACCATGTTCTACTAACTGAACTACAGAGGACCATGTTCTACTAACTGAACTACAGAGGACCATGCTCTACTAACTGAACTACAGAGGACCATGCTCTACTAACTGAACTACAGAGGACCATGCTCTACTAACTGAACTACTAGAGGACCATGCTCTACTAACTGAACTACAGAGGACCATGTTCTACTAACTGAACTACAGAGGACCATGCTCACCCCTAACTGAACTACAGAGGACCATGTTCTACTAACTTCTTCCGAACTACAGAGGACCATGCTCTACTAACTGAACTACAGAGGACCATGTTCTACTAACTGAACTACAGAGGACCATGTTCTGCTAACTGAACTACAGAGGACCATGCTCTACTAACTGAACTACAGAGGACCATGTTCTACTAACTGAACTACAGAGGACTATGTTCTACCAACTGAACTACAGAGGACCATGTTCTACCAACTGAACTAAAGAGGACCATGCTCTACTAACTGAACTACAGAGAACCATGTTCTACTAACTGAACTACAGAGGACCATGTTCTACTAACTGAGCTACAGAGGACCATGTTCTACTAACTGAACTACAGAGGACCATGTTCTACTAACTGAACTACAGAGGACCATGTTCTACTAACTGAACTACAGAGGACCATGTTCTACTAACTGAACTACAGAGGACCATGCTCTACTAACTGAACTACAGAGGACCATGTTCTACTAACTGAACTACAGAGGACCATGTTCTACTAACTGAACTACAGAGGACCATGCTCTGCTAACTGAACTACAGAGGACCATGCTCTACTAACTGAACTACAGAAGGCCGTGCTCTACTAACTGAACTACAGAGGACCATGTTCTACTAACTGAACTACAGAGGACCATGCTCTACTAACTGAACTACAGAGGACCATGTTCTACCAACTGAACTACAGAGGACCTTGCTCTACCAACTGAACTACAGAGGACCTTGCTCTACTAACTGAACTACAGAGGACCATGTTCTACTAACTGAACTACAGAGGACGATGTTCTACTAACTGAACTACAGAGGACGATGTTCTACTAACTGAACTACAGAGGACGATGTTCTACTAACTGAACTACAGAGGACCATGCTCTACTAACTGAACTACAGAGGACCATGCTCTACTAACTGAACTACAGAGGACAATGCTCTACTAACTGAACTACAGAGGACCATGCCTCTACTAACTGAACTACAGAGGACCATGTTCTACTAACTGAACCAGAGGACCATGCTCTACTAACTGAACTACAGAGGACCATGTTCTACTAACTGAACTGAAGAGGACCATGCTCTACTAACTGAACACAGAGGACCATGTTCTACTAACTGAACTACAGAGGACCATGCTCTACTAACTGAACTACAGAGGACCATGTTCTACTAACTGAACTACAGAGGACCATGTTCTACTAACTGAACTACAGAGGACCATGCTCTACTAACTGAACTACAGAGGACCATGCTCTACTAACTGAACTACAGAGGACAATGCTCTACTAACTGAACTACAGAGGACCATGCTCTACTAACTGAACTACAGAGGACCATGTTCTACTAACTGAACTACAGAGGACCATGCTCTACTAACTGAACTACAGAGGACCATGTTCTACTAACTGAACTACAGAGGACCATGCTCTACTAACTGAACTACAGAGGACCATGTTCTACTAACTGAACTACAGAGGACCATGCTCTACTAACTTAACTACAGAGGACCATGTTCTACTAACTGAACTACAGAGGACGATGTTCTACTAACTGAACTACAGAGGACGATGTTCTACTAACTGAACTACAGAGGACCATGCTCTACTAACTGAACTACAGAGGACCATGCTCTACTAACTGAACTACAGAGGACCATGCTCTACTAACTGGAACAACAGAGGACCATGCTCTACTAACTGAACTACAGAGGACCATGTTCTACTAACTGAACTACAGAGGACCATGCTCTACTAACTGAACTACAGAGACCATGTTCTACTAACTGAACTACAGAGGACCATGCTCTACTAACTGAACTACAGAGGACCATGCTCTACTAACTGAACTACAGAGGACCATGCTTCTACTAACTGAACTACAGAGGACCATGTTCTACTAACTGAACTACAGAGGACGATGTTCTACTAACCTGAACTACAGAGGCCCATGTTCTACTAACTGAACTACAGAGGACCATGCCTACTAACTGAACTACAGAGGACCATGCTCTACTAACTGAACTGCGAGACCATGCTCTACTAACTGAACTACAGAGGACCATGCTCTACTAACTGAACTACAGAGGACCATGCTCTACTAACTGAACTACAGAGGACCATGTTCTACTAACTGAACTACAGAGGACCATGCTCTACTAACTGAACTACAGAGAGGACCATGTGTTCTACTAACCTTGAACCCTAGAGGACCATGCTCTACTAACTGAACTACAGAGGACCATGTTCTACTAACTGAACTACAGAGGACCATGCTCTACTAACTGAACTACAGAGGACCATGTGTCTACTAACTGAACTACAGAGGACCATGCTCACTAACTGAACTACAGAGGACCACTGCTCTACTAACTGAACTACAGAGGACCATGTTCTACTAACTGAACTACAGAGGACCATGGGTCTACTAACTGAACTACAGAGGACCATGTTCACCACTAACTGAACCACAGAGGACCATGTTCTACTAACTGAACTACAGAGGACCATGCTCTACTAACTGAACTACAGAGGACCATGTTCTACTAACTGAACTACAGAGGACCATGTTCTACTAACTGAACTACAGAGGACCATGCTCTACTAACTGAACTACAGAGGACCATGCTCTACTAACTGAACTACAGAGGACCATGCTCTACTAACTGAACTATAGAGGACCATGCTCTACTAACTGAACTACAGAGGACCATGTTCTACTAACTGAACTACAGAGGACCATGCTCTACTAACTGAACTACAGAGGACCATGTTCTACTAACTGAACTACAGAGGACCATGCTCTACTAACTGAACTACAGAGGACCATGTTCTACTAACTGAACTACAGAGGACCATGTTCTGCTAACTGAACTACAGAGGACCATGCTCTACTAACTGAACTACAGAGGACCATGTTCTACTAACTGAACTACAGAGGACTATGTTCTACCAACTGAACTACAGAGGACCATGTTCTACCAACTGAACTAAAGAGGACCATGCTCTACTAACTGAACTACAGAGGACCATGTTCTACTAACTGAACTACAGAGGACCATGTTCTACTAACTGAGCTACAGAGGACCATGTTCTACTAACTGAACTACAGAGGACCATGTTCCTACTAACTGAACTACAGAGGACCATGTTCTACTACCTGAACTACAAGAGGACCATGTTCTACTAACTGAACTACAGAGGACCATGCTCTACTAACTGAACTACAGAGGACCATGTTCTACTAACTGAACTACAGAGGACCATGTTCAACTAACTGAACTACAGAGATTCAGTGCTCTGCTAACTGAACTACAGAGGACCATGCTCTACTAACTGAACTACAGAAGGCCGTGCTCTACTAACTGAACTACAGAGGACCATGTTCTACTAACTGAACCACAGAGGACCATGCTCTACTAACTGAACTACAGAGGACCATTGTTCTACTAACTGAGCTACAGAGGACCATGCTCTACTAACTGAACTCAGAGACCATGCTCTACTAACTGAACTACAGAGGACCATGTTCTACTAACTGAACTACAGAGGACGATGTTCTACTAACTGAACTACAGAGGACCATGCTCTACTAACTGAACTACAGAGGACCATGCTCTACTAACTGAACTACAGAGGACCATGCTCTACTAACTGAACTACAGAGGACCATGCTCTACTAACTGAACTACAGAGGACCATGTTCTACTAACTGAACTACAGAGGACCATGCTCTACTAACTGAACTACAGAGGACCATGTTCTACTAACTGAACTACAGAGGACCATGCTCTACTAACTGAACTACAGAGGACCATGCTCTACTAACTGAACACAGAGGACCATGCTCTACTAACTCGAACTACAGAGGACCATGTTCTACTAACTGAACTACAGAGGACGATGTTCTACTAACTGAACTACAGAGGACGATGTTCTACTAACCCGAACTACAGAGGACCACTGCTCTACTAACTGAACTACAGAGGACCATGCTCTTCTAACTGAACTACAGAGGACCATGTCTACTAACTGAACTACAGAGACCATGCCCCTAACTGAACTACAGAGGACCATGCTCTACTAACTGAACTACAGAGGACCATGTTCTACTAACTGAACTACAGAGGACCATGCTCTACTAACTGAACTACAGAGGACCATGTTCTACTAACTGAACTACAAGAGAGACCATGCTCTACTAACTGAACTACAGAGGACCATGTTCTACTAACTGAACTACAGAGGACCATGCTCTACTAACTGAACCACAGAGGACCATGTTCTACTAACTGAACTACAGAGGACCATGCTCTACTAACTGAACTACAGAGGACCATGCTCTACTAACTGAACTACAGAGGACCATGTTCTACTAACTGAACTCAGAGACCATGGTCTACTAACTGAAACAGAGGACCAGTGTTCTACTAACTGAACTACAGAGGACCATGTTCTACTAACTGAAACCACAGAGGACCATGCTCTACTAACTGAACTACAGAGGACCATGTTCTACCAACTGAACTACAGAGGACCTTGTTCTACTAACTGAACTACAGAGGACAATGCTCTACTAACTGAACTACAGAGGACCATGCTCTACTAACTGAACTACAGAGGACCATGCTACCTACTAACTGAACTATAGAGGACCATGCTCTACTAACTGAACTACAGAGGATCCATGTTCACTAACTGAACCACAGAGGACCATGCTCTACTAACTGAACTACAGAGGACCAATGTTCTACTAACTGAACTACAGAGGACCATGCTCTACTAACTGAACTACAGAGGACCATGCTCTACTAACTGAACTACAGAGGACCATGCTCTACTAACTGAACTACAAGAGGACCATGCTCTACTAACTGAACTACAGAGGACCATGCTCTACTAACTGAACCACAGAGGACCATGCTCTACTAACTGAACTACAGAGGACCATGTTTCTACTAACTGAACTACAGAGGACCATGCTCTACTAACTGAACTACAGAGGACCATGTTCTACAACTGAACTACAGAGGACCATGCTCTACTAACTGAACTACAGAGGACCATGTTCTACTAACTGAACTACAGAGGACCATGCTCTACTAACTGAACTACAGAGGCCATGTTCTACTAACTGAACTACAGAGGACCATGCTCTACTAACTGAACTACAGAGGACCATGCTCTACTAACTGAACTACAGAGGACCATGTTCTACTAACTGAACTACAGAGGACCATGGTCTACTAACTGAACTACAGAGGACCATGTTCTACTAACTGAACTACAGAGGACCATGTTCTACTAACTGAAATACAGAGGACCATGCTCTACTAACTGAACTACAGAGGACCATGTTCTACTAACTGAACTACAGAGGACCATGTTCTACTAACTGAACTACAGAGGACCATGCTCTACTAACTTGAACTACAGAGGACCATGCTCTACTAACTGAACTACAGAGGACCATGCTCTACTAACTGAACTATAGAGGACCATGCTCTACTAACTGAACTACAGAGGACCATGTTCTACTAACTGAACTACAGAGGACCATGCTCACTAACTGAACTACAGAGGACCATGTTCTACTAACTGAACTAACAGAGGACCATGCTCTACTAACTGAACTACAGAGGACCATGCTCTACTAACTGAACTACAGAGGACCATGCTCACTAACTGAACTATAGAGGACCATGCTCTACTAACTGAACTACAGAGGACCATGTTCTACTAACTGAACTACAGAGGACCATGCTCTACTAACTGAACTACAGAGGACCATGTTCTACTAACTGAACTACAGAGGACCATGCTCTACTAACTGAACTACAGAGGACCATGTTCTACTAACTGAACTACAGAGGACCATGTTCTGCTAACTGAACTACAGAGGACCATGCTCTACTAACTGAACTACAGAGGACCATGTTCTACTAACTGAACTACAGAGGACTATGTTCTACCAACTGAACTACAGAGGACCATGTTCTACCAACTGAACTAAAGAGGACCATGCTCTACTAACTGAACTACAGAGGACCATGTTCTACTAACTGAACTACAGAGGACCATGTTCTACTAACTGAGCTACAGAGGACCATGTTCTACTAACTGAACTACAGAGGACCATGTTCTACTAACTGAACTACAGAGGACCATGTTCTACCAACTGAACTACAGAGGACCATCTACTAACTGAACTACAGAGGACCATGCTCTACTAACTGAACTACAGAGGACCATGTTCTACTAACTGAACTACAGAGGACCATGTTCTACTAACTGAACTACAGAGGACCATGCTCTGCTAACTGAACTACAGAGGACCATGCTCTACTAACTGAACTACAGAAGGCCGTGCTCTACTAACTGAACTACAGAGGACCATGTTCTACTAACTGAACTACAGAGGACCATGCTCTACTAACTGAACTACAGAGGACCATGTTCTACTAACTGAACTACAGAGGACCATGCTCTACTAACTGAACTACAGAGGACCATGCTCTACTAACTGAACTACAGAGGACCATGTTCTACTAACTGAACTACAGAGGACGATGTTCTACTAACTGAACTACAGAGGACCATGCTCTACTAACTGAATTACTGAGAACCATGCTCTACTAACTGAACTACAGAGGACCATGCTCTACGAACTGAACACAGAGGACCATGCTCTACCAACTGAACTACAGAGGACCATGTTCACTAACTGAACTACAGAGGACCATGCTCTACTAACTGAACTACAGAGGACCATGTTCTACTAACTGAACTAACAGAGGACCATGCTCTACTAACTGAACCACAGAGGACCATGCTCTACTAACTGAACTACAGAGGACCATGCTCTACTAACTGAACTATGCAGAGGACCATGTTCTAACTAACCTGAACTACAGAGACGATGTTTAACTACTAACTGAACTACAGAGGACCGATGTTCTACTAACCGAACTACAGAGGACAATGCTCCTACTAACTGAACTACAGAGGACCATTCTCTTCAAACTGAACCACAGAGGACCATGCTCTACTAACTGAACCACAGAGGACCATGCTCTACTAACTGAACTACAGAGGACCATGCTCTACTAACTGAACTACAGAGGACCATGTTCTACTAACTGAACTACAGAGGACCATGCTCTACTAACTGAACTACGGAGGACCATGTTCTACTAACTGAACTACAGAGGACCATGCTCTACTAACTGAACTACAGAGGACCATGTTCTACTAACTGAACTACAGAGGACCATGCTTACTAACTGAACTACAGAGGACCATGTTCTACTAACTGAACTACAGAGGATTCATGCTCTACTAACTGAACTACAGAGGACCATGCTCTACTAACTGAACTACAGAGGACCATGTCTCTACTAACTGAACTACAGAGGACCATGGTCTACTAACTGAACTACAGAGGACCATGTTCTACTAACTGAACTACAGAGGACCATGTTCTACTAACTGAACTACAGAGGACCATGCTCTACTAACTGAACTACAGAGGACCATGTTCTACTAACTGAACTACAGAGGACCTTGTTCTACTAACTGAACTACAGAGGACCATGCTCTACTAACTGAACTACAGAGGACCATGCTCTACTAACTGAACTACAGAGGACCATGCTCTAATTGAACTATAGAGGACCATGCCCTACTAACTGAACTACAGAGGACCATGTTCTACTAACTGAACTACAGAGGACCATGCTCTACTAACTGAACTCACAGAGGACCATGTTCTACTAACTGAACTACAGAGGACCATGCTCTACTAATTTGAACTACAGAGGACCATGTTCTACTAACTGAACTACAGAGACCATGTTCTGCCTAACTTGAACTTCCACAGAGGACCATGTCCTCTACCAACTGAACTACAGAGGACCATGTTCTACTAACTGAACTATAGAGGACTATGTTCTACCAACTGAACTACAGAGTGACCATGTTCTACCAACTGAACTAAAGAGGACCATGCTCTGACTAACTGAACTACAGAGGATCATGTTCTACTAACTGAACACAGAGGACCATGTTCTACTAACTGAGCTACAGAGGACCATGTTCTACTAACTGAACTACAGAGGACCATGTTCTACTAACTGAACTACAGAGGACCATGTTCTACTAACTGAAACCACAGAGGACCATGTTCTACTAACTGAACTACAGAGGACCATGCTCTACTAACTGAACCACAGAGGACCATGTTCTACTAACTGAACTACAGAGGACTATGTTCTACTAACTGAACTACAGAGGACCATGCTCTGCTAACTGAACTACAGAGGACCATGCTCTACAACTGAACCACAGAAGGCCAGTGCTCTACTAACAACTACAGAGGACCATGTTCTACTAACTGAACACAGAGGACCATCTACTAACTGGAACTACAGAGGACCATGTTCTACCAACTGAACTACAGAGGACCTTGCTCTACCAACTGAACTACAGAGGACCTTGCTCTACTAACTGAACTACAGAGGACCATGTTCTACTAACTGAACTACAGAGGACCATGTTCTACTAACTGAACTACAGAGGACCATGTTCTACTAACTGAACTACAGAGGACCATGCTCTACTAACTGAACTACAGAGGACGAGCTCTCCTTGTCTTTCCCATAATCTATACTGATGTGAAAGGACTGAAATGGTGACATCCCATTCCTTGTAGGCACCCTTTACTATCTAATGGAGAGGAAATGAGGAGAGGAAGCCACTTTAGACTATTGAGATACTCCCCAGAGATGTCACCATTTTAACAGAACTAACAAAAACATTTCTTATAAGTAACTTTTCTTCGCGATGCATTTAAGCACATGTATAACACCTTGTTATGAGCTATGCATAAGCCACTCTCCCTGCTGTGTCCATCCAGGCAGGCTAAACAACATCGGCAGCTGTGAGGAGTCCCCAGGGCCTCTCCTAGTGAAACGGATCAGTTATCACACAGATCATTACTTCATCAGCATTCAGCATAGCGGCAAGCCCTTGAACCTGAATTCCTTTGAGGCTTACGGAACATTTGGGAATCAAGTCAGCGCAACCATTTCCATTACAGTCAATCACGTCATATTACCACATAGAGCTTTATCTCACACATCTCAATCTGGATGGATAAACAACATGAAGGTAACTAAACTGCACTGGGGCACTGTGGGCTGAATAAGTAAATGCTAATTGAGTCTATCAAGGATAAAATTAGCTACATTAATGATGTGTGTATGGTGCAGAGATCTCCTGGGAATTGACGCAGAAAACCCACTGTCAGTTGAACGGGAGCTCTAGGGAGCTGGCTTTGAGAGCTTGTTGGAGAGCTGGCGGGAGAGCTGGCTTGGAGAGCTGGCTTGGAGAGCTGACTTTGAGAGCTGACTTGAGAGCGACTTTGAGAGCTGGCTTTGAGAGCTGGCTTGGAGAGCTGGCTTGGGGAGCTGGCTTTGAGAGCTGACTTTGAGAGCTGGCTTTGAGAGCCGACTTGAGAGCTGGAGCTTTGAGAGCTGACTTCGCTGGCTGAGAGCTGGCTTTGAGAGCTGACTTTGAGAGCTGGCTTGGAGAGCTGGCTTTGAGAGCTGACTTTGAGAGCTGGCTTGGAGAGCTGGCTTTGAGAGCTGACTTTGAGAGCTGGCTGGGAGAGCTGGCTTTGAGAGCTGACTTTGAGAGCTGGCCTTTGAGAGCTGGCTTGGAGAGCTGGCTTTTAGTCCTACTAAAAATGATTGCAGATCGCTGCATCCTCTGGGACTGGCACAGTACAATGGGATCTATGATGGACCTACTTTAAAAACAGAGATATAAACAGTGAATGCAGTGTTTAATTTCAAACCGATTTTCCCCATGACTTCAAACATATTTCTCCTGAGGCACTCTTCATTATTGTGGGTGAATTCACTAGGAATGACAATAAACTTTATAAAATCAAGTAGATTAAACTTGTCAACTTTTGTGAACAAATCCGTCCAGTCATCCATGTTCAGTTGGTCCCTGAAGCATATCACGCAGGGATATCGTATATTTAGGGGTCCTGTTGTCCATCTCTGTATCCACTGACTACTTTGTAAAGTCATACTTAGTCCCTCCACCACCAGTAAGCGTGGCTTCTTCAGTTTACAGAGCAGCATTATTTAGATTTTTTGGGTCATTTCAGCTGCAAGACGACACAGCCTAGGTTGGAGGAAAGGCATAATATATTTTTTTCTTACATATGTGTGATGTGTTTTTAAACAAAACCACTGTTTTGATGCACAGCCACACAAGGCATAATCAGGTGGCATTTGTAATTTTAGCATGTCTGCCCTTTTCTGCTCAGCGACAGATGAATTTGTTGCCACGCCAACAGCTGCAGCATCCACTATTCTGGGGGAAAAAGACATGCGTATTCAGAAAGGCTAGGACAACATACCAGTACCATGAGAGCCAAAGTACTGTGCACTGATGACCAATAAACCAATAAAAACCAAACGTATATGTACCTTAGCTTAGCTGTCTCTTAGCTGTCTCACGGTCATTGCCCAGACATGAGGTCAGGTATCATTGTCACTGGGCAAGCATAGGTTTCCCACTCAACGCCATACGAAGCACCTTGAGGCAAGCCATGATGCAACACTGTCAGTATTAGGCTACTGGATATCTTTACTCAAAGTCAAGAACAGGCTTTTGGTTATTATAATTTCCAGCACCCCACAGGGGATCACGTACTTCACTGACTAATTGCTCCAGAACATAAAAAAAGTAAAGGGAACAATCATCAGCTACTCAGATAGCCTACTACCCCAGTACCGTTGCAATTCAACCTGACACCTGAGGTTTAGATTCAACTTCCATCAATGTAATTGTCTGCATCTCTTCCAATCCCCCCATATATTTTTCTATCGCGAAATATATATATATATATATGTGCTCAATTGGATCTCAGGTCTGGAACGGGCGGGCCAGTCCATAGCATCAATGCCTTCCTCTTGCAGGAACTGCTGACACCTCCAGCCACATGAGGGTCTAGCATTGTCTTGCATTAGGAGGAACCCAGGCCAACCGCACTCAGCATATGGTCTCACAAGGGGTCTGAGGATCTCATCTCGGTACCTAATGGCAGTCAGGCTACCTCTGGCGAGCACATGGAGGGCTGTGCGCCCCCAAAGAAATGCCACCCCACACCATGACTGACCCACCGCCAAACCGGTCATGCTGGAGGATGTTGCAGGCAGCAGAACGTTCTCCACGGCAGTCTCCAGACTCTGTTACGTCCTATACATGTGCTCAGTGTGAACCTGCTTTCATCTGTGAAGAGCACAGGGCGCCGAGTGGCGAATTTGCCAATCTTGTGTTCTCAGCAACGCCAAACGTCCTGCACGGTGTTGGGCTGTAAGCTTACAACCCCACCTGTGGACGTCGGGCCCTCATACCACCCTCATGGAGTCCTGTTTCTGACCGTTTGAGCAGACACATGCACATTTGTGGCCTGCTGGAGGTCATTTTGCAGGGATCTGGCAGTGCTCCTCCTGCCTCTTTGCACAAAGGCAGAGGTAACAGTCCTGCTGCTGGGTTGTTGCCTTCCTACGGTAAAATGCAAATTAATTACTTAAAAATCATACAATGTGATTTTCTGGATTTTTGTTTTAGATTCCATCTCTCACAGTTGAAGTGTACCTATGATAAAAAAGTACAGACCTCTACATGCTTAGTAAGTAGGGAAAACCTGCAAAATCGGCAGGGTATCAAATACTTGTTGTCACGATTGTTATATGGAGTAGACCAATGCGTAGCGTTAGTTGCAAACATACTTAAACTTTTATTATCTTTAGTGATAATATAAACAACAAAACAACAAACTAAACGTGCAGTCCTACGGTTTACACAACCAACACGGAAACAAACCAAACGGAAACAAGATCCCCACAACTCTTGTGGGAAAACAGCCCTCTATAAATATGGCTCCCAATCAGAGACAACCAGCAACAGCCGACACTCGTTGCCTCTGATTGGGAGTCACCACTGTGGCCAACACCGTAGGCTTGGTTGGAACAGGAACAGGCCGGACCGTACTGGGAACACACACCACTGGCCTTAAACAGGGATCAGGAACGGGCCGGACCGACTGGCAATACACCTCAGTACCTCTCGCCGTGCCTCTACAACTTCCTTCCCTCCTCTCACCAATGGCTCCCGTAACCCGGGTGGCCTTCTCTCCTCGTCTCCTATTTCGCCCACTGTGGCAGCCTCCCTGCTGCCCAGTCGCCCCCATGCCGTGTGCCCCTAACAAAATTCTGGGGTTGCCTCTCATCCGTCCGACGACGACACTGTTGACGCCGTTGCTCCTCTCTCGCCAGGGCCTTAATCTTAGCCCATGGCCCCTTGCCCCGAGCATGTCCTCCCAGGACCACGATTTTGCTGCCCACCTGGGCCATCGCCAACCTTTCCAGCTCCTTTCCGGCGCTTCCTCCCATGTCCAGGCCGCTGCTCCTGTGACACGCTGCTTGGTCCTGGTATGGTGGGATCTTCTGTCACGATCGTTATACGGAGTAGACCAATGCACAGCATTAGTTGCAAACATACTTAAACTTTATTATCTTTAGTGATAATATAAACAACAAAACAACAAACGAAACGTGCAGTCCTACAGTTTACACAACCAACACGGAAACAAACCAAACGAAACAAGATCCCACAACTCTTGTGGGGAAAACAGCCTCTATAAATATGGCTCCCAATCAGAGACAACCAGCAACAGCTGACACTCGTTGCCTCTGATTGGAACCACTCTGGCCAACTACAGAAATACAATACATAGAATATACACACCCTGGCTCAACATATAGAGTCCCCAGAGCCAGGGTGTGACACTTGTTCTCCCCACTGTACATACTATATACATTTTATGGACACAGTCAATTTTATAATAATTTCATTTTGTTTGTTTTTTTCTCATGAACTTCCTCTACCCTCAACCTCTCCTATCATTTTCATGATGTCCATCCGGTTTGCTTCTATATGTCATATCTTTCTAACTGTGCTCTTTCACAAATCTCTCAACCTATAACCTGAACTTACTACTTGGACACAGTATGCTTTACATTAGTTATCTTGCTTGTTATTAGTTGTTGTTAGTTGTTATTAGTCCCATCCTTCAACTCCATTCAACACCACCCGTCTATCTCCTAACACCATCCATATTGGATTTCTATTTGCCATATTTCAACTGTACTGTGATGTATTACAAAAGTTCTGAACCCTTCTATTCTCATTGTTTCTACAGATTGTAAATAGAAAATAAACATTTTTGCTAAAAGTATTATATATTATTGATCGATTGACTATGACTTTTCGAGATCACCCAGTAGTGCTATCTGCAGGTTAGCTCCAGGTAAATATTGCAATCCTTAGCCATTCCTGGACCTGTGTCCAAAAACAAGCTACAAATGGACAGTACCAAAACAAATGATCTAATGATTCTGTCTCTTCGCAGCAAAATCGCAGAGCTGGGAAGATTGTATCCCCCATATAAATAACATTCTATTGGTAGCGCAAGAATTTCATATAATAATTTAAATGGAAAAATTCAAAGTTTTGAATCCAGCGTCGTTTTGCGTGTCAGTTCATAAACACTATGCCATGGAATCAGTACGTCAAAAATCTCTTCCCAACTATTTTGCAATCTATAATGGGACGACTGTCAATCCTTTGGTTCTTAAATGAAACTGGTATACTTTTTATTTATCACAATTTTCTTTAACCAATTATGTTCTTTAATGCAGGGCCGACAGACAAGTTCCCTTTTTCCCCCTTCCACTTTCCTCTTTCCATTTTGCGGTAATGCTGCAATTATTTGTTTGTAATTTTAGGTAGAGCATACATTTCCATATGTTTTTTGTTAGCTGCATGTGCGACATAACTCCACCAGTCCACCGATGATATCATTTACGAAGATTATACCTTTTTTTTTTTTTTTTATTCAAAAAATAATGTTTTTTTTATCAATTAGTATATATTAGTTTAACCACAATATATGTTGCATTATCTGTTCTGTAGTTTCTGGAAGATTAAATTGAAATTGCAACCAACTTTCTATGGCTTGTTTTCGAAATAGTGATATTTGGGAGATGATTTCCTTTTCAAATAACTGAAAGTGAGAGGTTGTAATCTGAATAAAGGGAAAAAAGACCATTCTTGAATATTGGGTGTTCAATAACTAATTTGCTAGAGAACCAGTTCGGATTTAAGTATAACTTTTGTATGACTGGGTAACACTCTGGCTCTATGGACGTTTATATTGAGCCAGGGTTGTTCATTTTCTTGTGTTGGGTATTTCATATTGGTGGTGTTGGGGATGGGTGAGTTTCATTTTGTTTGTGTCATGTGGTGATTGTTCGATGACTCCCAATCAGAGGTAACGAGTGTCAGCTGTCGGCTGGTTATCTCTGATTGGGGCTCCATATATATTCTGTGTGTTTTTCTCCTTTGTTTTGTGGGTTATTGTTCTATGTTCAGTCGGTGTACTGAGGACGTTACGGATCGTGTTTTGTCGTTATTTCAACATTAAAGTCATCATCGTCACTCCCCAACGCTGCGCTTTGGTCTCCTCCTTCAGACGAGCGTGACAGAAAAACCCACCAAAAAAGGACCAAGCAGCGCGTCACCAGGAGCAAGGGGTCTGGACACAGGAGTTATGGATGCCTCCTAAGGACTTTTTAGAACATGGGAGGAGGATTACGGCTGGAAAGGGTCCTTGGGCACAAACAGGAGGAACATCTCGCCTCTCGTGGAAGAGCTGGAGGCAGCTGCAGCCGAGAGGAGGTGGTCTGAGGAGGAGTATCACCGCCCTCGTGAAGAGCTGGGAGGCAGCGGCAGCCGAGGAGAGGTGGTATGAAGAGAAGCGAGGCCGAGGCTGGAAGCCCAGGTTACTTCCCAAAAATTTTTGGGGGGCACATGGCTTGGGCGCCTGGGCAGGAGGCTGCCACAGGGAGAAAGGGAAGAAGGCCATCGATTACGGGAGCCATTGGCAGTAGAGGGAGGGAAGTTGTTGTGGCACTGTGCATGAGAGACTGAAGTGTGTTCCCAGTCTGGTCCGGTCCGCTCTGATCCCCAGTTAAGGCCAGTGGTGGTTGTTCCCGGTAATGTGTCCGGCCTGTTCCACCCACCACCAGGTCCACGACAGGCGTGCCGCTGCAACGACCTGAACTGGCCGCCTGCCCAACGGCGCCTGAACTGCCCGTCTGCCCACCACCTGGAACTGCCCGTCTCGGCTCAACGCCGCTTCGGAACTGCCCGTCTGCCCAACGCTGCCTGAACTGCCCGCCTGCCCAACGGGCGCCTGAACTGCCCGGCTGCTCAACGCCGCCTGGAACTGCCCGCCTGCTCAACGCCGCCTGAACTGTCCGCCTGCTCAACGCTGCCTGAACTGCCCGCCTGTACTGAGCCTCGTAGCCGCCCGCCTGCCATGAGCTCTTCAGAGCCGTCTGTGACCGAGCCGCTAGAGTTTCTCCGGGCCAGACAGATCAGCCAGAGCCTCTTGGCCAGACAGGAGAGCAGCTAGAGCCTTCCGCCAGACAGGAGCAGCCAGAGCCTTCCGTCAGACCGGATCAGCCAGATCCGTCAGCCAGCCATGAGCAGCCAGATCCGTCAGTTGGCTATGAGCAGCCAGATCCGCTGCCAGCCATGAGCAGCCAGATCCGTCAGCCAGCCATGAGCAGCCAGATCCGTCAGCCAGCCATGAGCAGCCAGACCAGCCAGCCAGCCATGAGTGCAACCAAACTGGCTAGCCAGCCATGAGCAGCCAGACCAGCTGCCATGAGCAGCCAGACCCGTCAGCCAGCCATGAGCAGCCAGATCCGCCACAGTTAGCCATGAGCAGCCAGGATCTGGCCAGCCAGCCATGAGCAGCCAGATCCGTCAGCCAGCCATGAGCAGCCAGATCCGTCAGCCAGCCAAGTGAGCAGCCAGGATCCACAGCCCGCCAGGATCCGCCGATCCAACAGCTGGGCCAGGACTGGGCCAGAGCCGCCCTGCCAGGATCTCGCCAGAGAGCCGTCCAGCCAGGAGTCCGCCAGCCTGTCCAGCCAGGAGTCCGGGCCAGAGCCCGTCCCGCCAGGGATCCGGGCCAGGTTGCCAGCCAGGATCCGCCATCTAGTCAGGTACTGCCCTTTGGGTCCGGCACTGCCTCTGCAGTTCCGGTGCTGCCCCTGTCTCGTAAGCGTTCTCTTATCCCCGGTGCTGCCCTTATCCCGGTGCTGCCCCCTTAGCCGATGCTGCCCCTTAGTCCGGTTGCCCTAGTCCAGGTGGGGAGAGGGTGGAGGGTGGGCGGTGGGAGGAGGCTACCGAAGCAGGCTGTGACTGTGGTGGGGTGGGGATCACGACTGCCAGAGCCGCACCGTGACAGATTTCACCCAGACCTCCTAGATACTGATGTTGGTGCGCCCGAGTTCGCACCTTTAGGGGGTACTGTAACACTCTGCCTCTATGGACGTTATATTGAGCCAGGTTGTTCATTTTCTTGTGTTGGGTGTATTTTACGGTGGTGTTGGGGATGGGTGAGTTTGGTTTTGTTTGTGTCATGTGGTGATTGGTCGATGACTCCCAATCAGAAAATTCTAGTGTCAGCTGTCTGGCCTGCGCAATCTCTGATTGGGAGCCATATATATTCTGTGTGTTTTCCTTTGTTTTGTGGGTTATTGTTCTATGTTCAGTCGGTGTACTGAGGATCAGCATGGATCGTGTTTTGTCAAAGTATTTCAACATTAAAGTCATCATGTCTACTCCTTAACGCTGCGCTTTGGTCCTACTTTATTGGCGATCGTGACAGACTGGAAGCATTTAGTGAGATAGGTCTAATGCTTTAATATTTAATAATTTCTGTCCTCCGAATTCATATTCATTATATAAATAGGACTGTTTAATTTTTGTCTGGCTTGCCGCTCCAAATAAAATGGAATATTATTTTCTCATATAATTTAAAACTGTTAACTAGGCGTAGGGCAAGACCATAAGCAAATAGGTAAACTGGGATAATACTAAAGAGTTAATCAGGTGATTTTTCCACAAATTGACAGGTATTTACCTTTCCGGTGGTTGCAAGATCTATCTATTTTTGCTAACATTCTATTAAAATGTATTGGAGTGAGATTATTTATTTCATTTGGGATATATTTTCGAGTATATCCACAACACCATCAGACCTCATTATATTGGTAAACCATGGTAATGTAAAATTTTTTATTTTTTAATGATCCAATACTGCAATATAGTACATTTATCATAATTTGGTTGCAATCCAGAGAGGTTAGAACATTTTTCTAAAACCTCTAAGTGAGGCTGTGAAGAGATTCAAGGTTGTGGATTTAAAAGAAAAACATGAATCATCAGCATACAATGACACCTTTGTTTTTAAGCCCTTGGATTTTCAATCCCTATATAATATTGTTGGATCTGATTTTAATAGCTAACATCTCAATGGCCACACAAAATAGATATGCCGCATAGTCGACAACCTTGTTTCACTCCTCTCGACAGTTTAAAAACTTTCTGAGAAATATCCATTATTTACTATTTTGCCACCTAGGGTTACTACAATGATTTTTACCCATTTTATAAGAGATTTCAAAATTGGAAATGCTCCAGGCATTTATATATATACCAGTCGTATTTCTTTATCAAATGCCTTTTCAAAGTCTGCTATGATTAGCAGGTCTGCCTCTGTGATTTTTCATAGTGTTCTATTGTTTCCAGTAAAGGTTCTTATATTATCTCCAATGTATCAGTCTGTAAAAAACCTGTCTGATTAGAAATGAATAATGTCCTAATAATACTCTTTGATTATATGCTTTATACATTGTGCTAGAATTTTTGCATTACAACACTGAAGTGTAAGGGGCCACCAATTTTTGTTTGTTGTCTTTATATTCTCCACTTGTATCCTGTTTCAGTAAAATGAAATGGAGACCTTCTTCTTGAGTGTCTGATAATCTAACATTAAATAGGAGTGGTTTAAAACATGCTATTAACGGTCCTCTGAGTATATCAAAAGGGTTTGGTATACTCGATCAAAGTACCCATCCAACCCTGGAGTTTTCCCAGACTTAAAAGTCTTTAATTGCATCCAGAAGTTCCTCCTCTGTAATTTCAATCTTCACATTAGTATTTCTGTATGGCTGTTAATTTTACATTATCAATAGAACAACTATCTGTACAATTAGCTTCAGTTAGAGGAGATGGAGGCGACTGAAATGAAAACATATGCTTAAAGTACTTTGTTTCCTCCTTCAAAATTATAATTTGGTGAATCATGGTGACTCAGCCATTTGTGACAAGTTTCAGTAAATTATTTTTGGTAGCATTTCTATGTTGAAGATTAAAAATGAATGTGGTGCATTTTCCCCCTATATTCCATCAATTTGCTTTATTTTTAATAATATATTACACTTGATCTTCTTGAATAAGTTTCTCCATTTATTTTTGTTTTTCCTCTAATTTATTCTTCTGAGCCCCTATTTTACAGTTTTTTGGCCATATCTATCTGTTCTGTTAGACCTTCTATTTCCTTTGTTAGTATGGACTCTTTTGACCTAAATTGCTTTTGTTTTTCGAGATGAGTACCGAATTGCATGGCCTCTAAAAGGCACATTTAAAAGTGCCCCATACAATAAGGGGATTTGCTGTACCTATGTTATGTTGGAAAAATCAGTTATAAATTCTCTGTCCTAGTTAAAACAAGTTATCATCCAATAGGCTTTGATTAAATTTCCAACATCCTCGCCACATGGAAATTCAGTAAGAGTAATGTATATGCCAATTATATGATGGTCCGACCGCATTCTGTCCCCTATCAACACTTTTTAAACTTTTGTTAAATAGAGAATGACATAAGAAAGAAGTAAAGACATTTACATTACATTTACATTACATTTACATTACATTTACATTACATTTACATTACATTTTAGTCATTTAGCAGACGCTCTTATCCAGAGCGACTCTACAGGAGCAATTAGGTTATGCCTTGCCTAAGGGCACATTTACGTCATTTAGCAGACGCTCTTATCCAGAGCTCCACTTACAAATTGATGCATTCACCCTTTTTAACCACTTTACAATTTTTAGTTTTTTAATTTATATTATTTTTAATATATTTTTTATTTTTTTTTTATTTTTATTTTTATTTTTTTTATTTTTTTTGGGGGTAGAAGGATTACTTTATCCTATCCCAGGTATTCTTTAAAGAGGTGGGTTTCAAATGTCTCCGGAAGGTGGTGAGTGACGTCCTGATGTCATGGAGGGAGCTTGTTCCACCATTGTGGGTGCCAGAGCAGCGAATGTTTTGACTGGGCTGAGGCGGGAACTATGCTTCCACAGAGGAAGGGAAGCCAGCAGGCCAGAGGTGGATGAAACGCAATGCCTTCGTTTGGGTGTAGGGACTGATCAGAGCTCCGAAGGTACGAGGTGCCGTCTCCCTCACTGTTCAGGCAAGCACCAAGGGTCTTGTAACGGATGTGCAGCTTCAACTGGAAGCCAGTGAAGTGTGCGGAGGAGGGGGGTGACGTGAGGAGAACTTGGGAAGGTTGAACACCAGATGGCCTATGCATTCTGGATGAGTTGTAGCTTAATGGCACAGGCAGGGAGGCCAGCCAACAGCGAAAGGTAATCCAGATCGAGATGACAAGTGCCTGGATTAGACCTGTGCCGCTTCCTGTGTAAGGCAGGGTCGCATTCTCCGAATGTTGTAGAGCATGAACCTGCAGGATCGGGTCACCGCCTTGATGTTAGCGGAGAACCGATAGGTGTTGTCCAGGGTCACGCCAAGGCTCTTCGCACTCTGGGAGGAGGACACAACGGGAGTTGTCAACCGTGATGGCGAGATCATGGAACGGGCAGTCCTTCCCAGGAGGAAGAGCAGCTCCGGCTTGCCAGGGTTCAGACGGAGGTGGTGTGATCCGCCATCCATACTGATATGTCTGCCAGACATGCAGAGATGCGATTCGCCACCTGGTTATCAGAAGGGGGAAAGGAGAAGATTAGTTGTGTATCACCAATGTAGCAATGATAGGAGAGGCCATGTGAGGATAAGGACAGAGCCAAGTGACTTGGTGTAAGGAGAATAGGGAGAGGGCTCAGAACTGAGCCCTGGGGGACACTAGTGGTGAGAGCACGTGGTGCGAGGACAGCCGCCACGCCACTTGGTAGGAGCGACCGTCAGGTAGGACGCAATCTGTGGAGTGAGCCGCTACTGGAGATGCCCAGCTCGGAGAGGGTGGAGAGGAGGATCTGGATGGTTCACAGTATCAAGGCAGCAGAGCAGTCTAGGAAGACAAGAGCAGAGGAAGAGTTATTTAGCAGTGCGGAGAGCCTCCGTGACACAGAGAAGAGCAGTTTCAGTTGAATGACCAGTCCTGAAACCTGACTGGGTTTGGACTGCTAGCTGTTCATTCTGAGAGAGATAGCAAGACAGTTAGCTAAAGATCCACACTACCAATAGTTTTGGAAAGAAAAGCAAAGAAGGGATACTGGTCTGTAGCTGTTGACATCAGTGGGATCGAGTGTTGGTTTTTTTGAGAAGGGGTGCAACTCTCGCTTCTCTTGAAGACGGAAGGGACATAACAGCGGTCAAGGATGAGTTGATCAGCGAGGTGAGGTAGGGGAGAAGGTCACCGGAGATGGTCTGGGAGAAGAGAGGAGGGGATGGGTTCAAGCGGGCAGGTTGTTACGGCCTGCAGTCACAAGTCGAGGGTTTTATCTGGAGAGAGGGGAGAAAGAAGTCAAAGCATAGGGTAGGCAGTGTGAGTAGGACCAGCAGGTTATTAGACTTAACAAACGAGGATCGGATAACCTTTCTTTTTTCAAAGTGGTTGACGAAGTCATCCACAGAGAGAGAGGAGGGGGAGGATTCAGCAGGGAGGAAAATGGCAAGAGCTTCCTAGGTTAGGAGGCAGATGCTTGGAATTTAGAGTGGTAGAAAGTGGCCTAGAGCAGAAACAGATGAAGAAAATGTAGAGAGAGGGAGGGAAGATGCCAGGTCGGCAGGAGTTTAGTTTTCTTCCATTTCCGCTCTCCGCTGCCCGGAGCTCTGTTCTGTGAGCTCGCAATGAGTCATCAAGCTAATGGAGCTGAGGGGAGGACCGAGCTGGCCGGGAGGATAGGGGATACAGAGAGTCAAAGGATGGGTGAAAGGGAGGAGAGGAGGGTTGAGGGAGGCAGAATCAGGAGATTGAAGGGAGAAGGATTGAGCAGAGGGAAGAGATGACAGGATGGAAGAGGAGAGAGAGTAGTGGAGAGAGAGAGCGAAGGTTACATGGTGGCATTACCATCTGTGTAGGGGCAGAGTGAGTAGTGTTGGAGGAGAGCGAGAGAGAAAGGAAACAAAGTAGTGGTCGGAGACATGGAGGGGAGTTGGGTGAGATTAGTAGAAGAGCAGCATCTAGTAAAGATGAGGTCAAGCGTATTGCCTGCCTTGTGAGTAGGGGGACGGTGAGAGGGTGAGGTCAAAGAGGAGAGGAGTGGAAGAAGGAGGCAGAGAGAAATGAGTCAAATGTGGACGAGGGAGGTTGAAATCCCCAAAACTGTGAGGGGTGAGCCATCCTCAGGAAAGGAACTTATCAAGACGTCAAGCCATTGATGAACTCTCCAGACGACTAGCTTGATTGAGTTTCCGCCCATGTATATCTCACTAGATCAGGATATTTAAGCCTCCATATATCTACTTGCCCTAATGTATCCATGACATTCTACAATTTCCTTAAGAGCATGAGGGTGATAGTTTGTAGTGAATTTCTTTACGGTCTCATTGAGCTATTTAAAACGGTATTATAATTTCCCCACCAAATAGAGTCTTGTATTGTTTGCAGAGTTGATAATTTATTATATATATTGTTAAAGAAGTGTGGATCATCATTATTTGGTCCAGTTGCTAATGAGCCATATCTGTTTACTGGGTCCAATAACATATTTAGAATAATCCATTCTACCTTGCAGATCTGTTTGGACAATTTGTAAGATTCAGATCAAATTACTGTTACTCAATATCATCACCCCTTTTGAGTTGCCCATGGAATAAGTATATTTGAGTGTGTTTGAGAAAGCATGCAAGATTGAGCAAAATTTGACAACAATGTGAGATTTGGATTAATCTATGTCAAGTCCTAGGTGATGGAGACTGATCCACCCTCTTCCTGAGACACAAACACTCTGGTCCCCCGTTATAACCATTTCCAAGCATCTCTGTGCAGTCAGACCTTTGATTATTTTGTGCCACCAGGGCCACAATAAATGCTGCCCTCTCTGATTGTCCGAGTGTGACCCTCCCTATAGGGGTTACTGCAGCCAGTGTTGCCAGCACTGCCACTACCTGGGTTAAAATTTTTACAAATCGAATCCCTGACTGCCAGGTACAAGGTCGCCAAGGTTCTTTATTAGCAGCTGAGAATTTCCTTTGTATATTATGCTCTCCCATCAGGGGGCTCTGGCTTTGTAGGGACCAACCCTGCCAGGCATGGCTCAGAATCTTGAGGCGGTGTTGCCCAAGTAGGTTCCTGACCGCATTTATTTTTCTGTTTTTGGCTGCATATAGGCAACCTGCCAGCAGGTCCATAAAACAGATGGGGACTTCTCTTTGGTCTATGGTTCAATTTCCAGGTGGGTGTCCAGAATATAGGGTTGGGGAATCGCTCTATCATGATAGGACAATAAAATAATAGATTAGATGTATACTTTATTTTAAAATGTATATCCTCATCTGCACAAAACTGAAAAGCCTTCTCTCACAACCCCTGTCACAGACAAATGTTGCTGGGACATGCAAACCATTTTATCACTCACTTAACGCCACACTTTTTCAAACACAAAAAACCACACACCACACCTTCCATCACACCCCATCTCACACATACCCACATACTGTGCCTTCTATGTCTTCTGTTCAAGTACGTTTTTATCTCCACTATGTTGATTGAGTACTTGTGTTCTAATTTAGTTGTATTTTTAAGATGTATTATTTAGTTTGTTATCTTTTCTTGTAATACCGTCTTATCCCTTTATAAAATATCATAAATACTATAAATGCTCTATTATTACCTGTCACCTGAGTTAGATGATACATCATAGGCTACACATGCACCTTGCATTAGATAAGACACGACACAGAACGAAAACTTGCCCGTGAGATATTAGGTATATATTCCCAGCACCACATACCTCAAAAAACATGCACTTTAAATAGGCTACATGAGTTCGAATAACTGAAAACGCAAATATATCATCGATCGACCATGTCTTGTCATCTGAATGCAATCACAGCAATGAACATTCCGGAAGTTGTATAAAAGCTCTGCAGGCGCTGATAGATCAATACCTGTACATCACGCTTACAAACACTCCGAATCAATAGTTCATGCCAGCTGTTAATCACAAAATGTCACATGCAATTTAACTGTCAACATTAAAACTGTTAATTACTAACAAAGTAAGCAATCAATGTGGTTTTGGGAATAGCCATTAATACATTCTGGGAAAAAGTTCTCAAGAGAAAATCTTACCTTTTCAATCCTAATAAACCAGTACAGTAAAAAGTGTCCCTGTACAATGTATTTACAGAAATATAAATTATCCATATGGCCACTAGAGGGAGATGTAGCATGTAGGCCCACAAGTGAAAGTGTCGGCACGCACAGGTCTTTATACCCCGAGAGCCTGTGACGTCTTACCCAACGCCCACAGGTCTTTATACCCGAGAGCCTGTGACGCCTACCCAAGCCCACAGGTCTTTATACCTCAGAGCCTGTGACGCCTTGGCCCAACGCTCCACATGTTGTTGCCCCGGAGCCTGTGACGCTCTTACCCAACGCCCACAGGCCTCCTATACCCCGAGAGCCTATGACGCCTCATCCAACACTCCACATGTTGTTGCCCTGAGAGCCTGTGACGCTCACTCCAACGCCCAGCCATGTTGTTGCCCCCAGAGCCTATGACGCCTCATCCAACGCCTCCACATATTGTTGCCCTGAGAAACAGACGCCTACCCAACCCTACCCACAAGTTGTTGCCCTGAGAGCCTGTGATGTCTCATCCAACGCCTCCACATATTGTTGCCCTGGAGAGCCTGTGACGTTTTACCCAACGCTCCACATGTTGTTGCCCTGAGAGCCTGTGACGTCTTACCCAACGCTCCACATATTGTTGCCCTTGAGAGCCTGTGACGTCTTACCCAACACTCCACATGTTGTTGCCCCGAGAGCCTATGACGCCTCAATTCAACTGCTCCACATATTAGTTGCCCTGAGAGCCTGTGACGCCTTACCCAACGCCCACATGTTGTTGCCCCCGAGAGCCTGAGTGACGTCTCACTCCAACGCCTCCATGCTGCTGCCCTGAGAGCCTGCAACGCCTCATCCAACGCTCCACATGTTGTTGCCTCTGAGAGCCTGTGACGTCTCTTGAAGGCTAACCGCTCCACATGTTGCTGCCCCGAGAGCCTGTGACGCCTCATCCAACGCCTCCACATGTTGTTGCCCCGAGCCTGTGACGCTTACCCAACGCCCACATGTTGTTGCCCTGGGAGTCTGTGACGCCTTACCCAACGCCTATGTTGTTGCCCGAGAGCCTATGACGCCATCCAACGCCCACATGTTGCTGCCCTGAGAGCCTGTGACGCCTCATCCAACACTCCACATGTTGTTGCCCTGAGAGCCTGGTGATGTTCCCATCCAACGCCCACATATTGTTGCCCTGGGAGAGCCTGTGACGCCTTACCCAACGCCCACATGTTGTTGCTCCTGAGGAGCCTGTGACGTCTTCCACCTGTAACGCTTCCACATATTGTTGCCCTGAGAGCCTGTGACGTCTACCCAACACTCCACATGTTGTTGCCCCGAGAGCCTAAGTGATTGCCTCATCCAACGCTCCACACATATTGTTGCCCTGAGAGCCTGT
>NW_025537806.1:0-27348 GCF_020615455.1 Coregonus clupeaformis | reverse complement strand
CCTTCAGGGACTAGGGGAGAAAACCTGTCCCCTTCAGGGACTAGGGGAGAAAACCTGTCCCCTTCAGGGACTAGGGGAGAAAACCTGTCCCCTTCAGGGACTAGGGGAGAAAACCTGACCCCTTCAGGGACTAGGGGAGAAAACCTGTCCCCTTCAGGGACTAGGGGAGAAAACCTGTCCCCTTCAGGGACTAGGGGAGAAATCATTTTCAAACAGAATATGTAGCAGTGCTCATGTATGTATTTTGTTCTCAAACGTTCGCTCAGGTTTGAGTAAAATGACTCCTAGACATTTCTACTCATAGCTTCAAAATGGACTCAAACGTACTCCTATATTCAAGGCATGAAAGTTAATGAAGTTCAAGTCCTGCAGACTGGTGCGTTTACTTAAAAGGGTCAAACAACGTTTGTGTTAAATACACCTTTAGAAGAGTTCATAGAGATGTGGGAGTAGTAATTTAGCACAGTAGAAAGACAGCTGAAAGACAGTAGAAAGACAGCAGAGAGACAGTAGAAAGACAGTAGAAAGACAGCTGAACGACAGTAGAAAGACAGCTGAACGACAGCTGAAAGACAGCAGAAAGACAGCTGAAAGACAGCAGAAAGACAGCTGAAAGACAGTAGAAAGACAGCTGAAAGACAGTAGAAAGACAGCTGAAAGACAGTAGAAAGACAGTAGAAAGACAGCTGAAAGACAGTAGAAAGACAGCTGAACGACAGCTGAAAGACAGTAGAAAGACAGCTGAAAGACAGCTGAAAGACGGCTTACCTCCGGTCCTCTTCACCAGTAGTTCCACAACAGACAGCGCTTCGGTCCTCACAGAGGAGTAACTCTTATTCTCTACAGGAGGAAACATTTTTAGAATAACATTGTGAATCTTTCTAATAAAAAACCCCATCTAGGATTGGTTTCCCACACCCAGATAAAACCTAGTCCTGGACTATAAATCATGGCTTACTCAAAAAGAGATTATCTCCACTGAAATACATTTTTACTTCTGGAATAGGATCAGGGAAATCAGTCCCTTCTGAAGATATTTCGCTCCTCAGAAGGTCTTACCTAGTGGGAATGTGAGAGCAGTGTGGAGGTCTTACCTAGTCGGTATGTGAGAGCAGTGTGGCGGTCTTACCTAGTCGGTATGTGAGAGCAGTGTGGAGGTCTTACCTAGTGGGAATGTGAGGGCAGTGTGGAGGTCTTACCTAGTGGGAATGTGAGAGCAGTGTGGCGGTCTTACCTAGTCGGTATGTGAGAGCAGTGTGGCGGTCTTACCTAGTGGGTATGTGAGAGCAGTGTGGCGGTCTTACCTAGTGGGTATGTGAGAGCAGTGTGGCGGTCTTACCTAGTGGGTATGTGAGAGCAGTGTGGCGGTCTTACCTAGTGGGAATGTGAGAGCAGTGTGGCGGTCTTACCTAGTGGGAATGTGAGAGCAGTGTGGCGGTCTTACCTAGTGGGTATGTGAGAGCAGTGTGGCAGTCTTACCTAGTGGGAATGTGAGAGCAGTGTGGCAGTCTTACCTAGTGGGAATGTGAGAGCAGTGTGGCGGTCTTACCTAGTCGGTATGTGAGAGCAGTGTAAAGGTCTTACCTAGTGGGTATGTGAGAGCAGTGTGGAGGTCTTACCTAGTGGGTATGTGAGAGCAGTGGGAAGGTCTTACCTAGTGGGTATGTGAGAGCAGTGGGAAGGTGAGAGCAGTGTGGAAGTCTTATCTAGTGGGTATGTGAGAGCAGTGTGGAGGTCTTACATTTTAGTCATTTAGCAGACACTTATCCAGAGCGACTTACAGTTAGTGAGGTGTCATATTGCCCCTGTGGGAATCGCCCTGGCGTAGTGTGAGCTAGAGGGAGGCTTACCTAGTGGGTATGTGAGAGCAGTGTGGAGGTCTTACCTAGTGGGTATGTGAGAGCAGTGTGGCAGGTCTTACCTAGTGGTATGTGAGAGCAGTGTGGCGGTCTTACCTAGTGGGTACGTGAGAGCAGTGTGGCGGTCTTACCTAGTGGGCACGTAAGAGCAGTGTGGCGGTCTTACCTAGTCGGTATGTGAGAGCAGTGTGGCGGTCTTACCTAGTGGGTACGTGAGAGCAGTGTGGCGGTCTTACCTAGTGGGAACGTAAGAGCAGTGTGGCGGTCTTACCTAGTGGGAACGTAAGAGCAGTGTGGAGGTCTTACCTAGTGGGAATGTGAGAGCAGTGTGGAGGTCTTACCTAGTGGGTATGTGAGAGCAGTGTGGAGGTCTTACCTAGTGGGTATGTGAGACCAGTGGGGAGGTCTTACCTAGTGGGTATGTGAGAGCAGTGTGGCGGTCTTACCTAGTGGGTATGTGAGAGCAGTGTGGAGGTCTTACCTAGTGGGTATGTGAGAGCAGTGTGGAGGTCTTACCTAGTGGGTATGTGAGAGCAGTGTGGAGGTCTTACCTAGTGGGAAGGTGAGAGCAGTGTGGAGGTCTTACCTAGTGGGTATGTGAGAGCAGTGTGGAGGTCTTACCTAGTGGGTATGTGAGAGCAGTGTGGAGGTCTTACCTAGTGGGTACATGAGAGCAGTGTGGCGGTCTTACCTATTGGGTACGTGAGAGCAGTGTGGCGGTCTTACCTAGTGGGTATGTGAGAGCAGTGTGGCGGTCTTACCTAGTGGGTATGTGAGAGCAGTGTGGAGGTCTTACCTAGTGGGTATGTGAGAGCAGTGTGGAGGTCTTACCTAGTGGGTATGTGAGAGCAGTGTGGCGTCTTACCTAGTGGGTATGTGAGAGCAGTGGGGAGGTCTTACCTAGTGGGTATGTGAGAGCAGTGTGGAGGTCTTACCTAGTGGGAAGGTGAGAGCGCTGCATGTCTCTGTGAGGATAAGGGACAGGGCTGTGAAGTTCTGGTTGTCTTTCTCTTTCTCCAACAGTAGCAACCTACACAGGAAGGAACACCAAGACTACATCCTTATCAATCATTCAAAAGGAGAACAACATGAACCAGTCAAATGGGAGTCGGAAAGAAAAGAATAGTCATGAAGTAGCTCCACCTTGCCCTCTGATAGGCTAGAGGAAGTAGCTCCACCTTGCCCTCTGATAGGCTAGAGGAAGTAGCTCCACCTTGCCCTCTGATAGGCTAGAGGAAGTAGCTCCACCTTGCCCTCTGATAGGCTAGAGGAAGTAGCTCCACCTTGCCCTCTGATAGGCTAGAGGAAGTAGCTCCACCTTGCCCTCTGATAGGCTAGAGGAAGTAGCTCCACCTTGCCCTCTGATAGGCTAGAGGAAGTAGCTCCACCTTGCCCTCTGATAGGCTAGAGGAAGTAGCTCCACATTGCCCTCTGATAGGCTAGAGGAAGTAGCTCCACCTTGCCCTCTGATTGGCTAGAGGAAGTAGCTCCACCTTGCCCTCTGATAGGCTAGAGGAAGTAGCTCCACATTGCCCTCTGATAGGCTAGAGGAAGTAGCTCCACCTTGCCCTCTGATTGGCTAGAGGAAGTAGCTCCACCTTGCCCTCTGATAGGCTAGAGGAAGTAGCTCCACCTTGCCCTCTGATAGGCTAGAGGAAGTAGCTCCACCTTGCCCTCTGATAGGCTAGAGGAAGTAGCTCCACCTTGCCCTCTGATAGGCTAGAGGAAGTAGCTCCACCTTGCCCTCTGATTGGCTAGAGAAGTAGCTCCACCTTGCCCTCTGATTGGCTAGAGGAAGTAGCTCCACCTTGCCCTCTGATTGGCTAGAGGAAGTAGCTCCACCTTGCCCTCTGATAGGCTAGAGGAAGTAGCTCCACCTTGCCCTCTGATTGGCTAGAGGAAGTAGCTCCACCTTGCCCTCTGATAGGCTAGAGGAAGTAGCTCCACCTTGCCCTCTGATAGGCTAGAGGAAGTAGCTCCACCTTGCCCTCTGATAGGCTAGAGGAAGTAGCTCCACCTTGCCCTCTGATAGGCTAGAGGAAGTAGCTCCACCTTGCCCTCTGATAGGCTAGAGGAAGTAGCTCCACCTTGCCCTCTGATTGGCTAGAGGAAGTAGCTCCACCTTGCCCTCTGATTGGCTAGAGGAAGTAGCTCCACCTTGCCCTCTGATAGGCTAGAGGAAGTAGCTCCACCTTGCCCTCTGATAGGCTAGAGGAAGTAGCTCCACCTTGCCCTCTGATAGGCTAGAGGAAGTAGCTCCACCTTGCCCTCTGATAGGCTAGAGGAAGTAGCTCCACCTTGCCCTCTGATAGGCTAGAGGAAGTAGCTCCACCTTGCCCTCTGATAGGCTAGAGGAAGTAGCTCCACCTTGCCCTCTGATAGGCTAGACATATGTTTTAAGTCTTTCAGATCTACATAGGTGCACATGGCATAGAGCTGCTCTCTCAAACCCTCCTGTAGGTTAACTCCAACCCTGTTCCTGGAGAGGTACCCTCCTGTAGGTTAACTCCAACCCTGTTCCTGGAGAGAAACCCTCCTGTAGGTTTTCACTCCAACCCTGTTCCTGGAAAGAACCCTCCTGTAGGTTAACTCCAACCCTCTTCCTGGAGAGCTAACCTGTAGGTTTCCGCTCCAGCCCTAGTTGATAGTTATTAGTCAGGTTTGCCTGATTAGGGTTGGAGTTAAAACCTACAGGAGGGTATCTCTCCAGGAACAGGGTTGGAGTTAAAACCTACAGGAGGGTAACTCTCCAGGAACAGGGTTGGAGTTAAAACCTACAGGAGGGTAGCTCTCCAGGAACAGGGTTGGAGTGAAAACCTACAGGAGGGTAACTCTCCAGGAACAGGGTTGGAGTTAAAACCTACAGGAGGGTACCTCTCCAGGAACAGGGTTGGAGTGAAAACCTACAGGAGGGTACCTCTCCAGGAACAGGGTTGGAGTGAAAACCTACAGGAGGGTTTCTCTCCAGGAACAGGGTTGGAGTTAACCTACAGGAGGGTATCTCTCCAGGAACAGGGTTGGAGTTAAAACCTACAGGAGGGTACCTCTCCAGGAACAGGGTTGGAGTAAAAACCTACAGGAGGGTACCTCTCCAGGAACAGGGTTGGAGTTAAAACCTACAGGAGGGTATCTCTCCAGGAACAGGGTTGGAGTAAAAACCTACAGGAGGGTATCTCTCCAGGAACAGGGTTGGAGTTAAAACCTACAGGAGAGGGTCTCTCTCCAGGAACAGGGTTGGAGTAAAAACCTACAGGAGGGTACCTCTCCAGGAACAGGGTTGGAGTTAAAACCTACAGGAGGGTACCTCTCCAGGAACAGGGTTGGAGTGAAAACCTGCAGGAGGGTACCTCTCCAGGAACAGGGTTGGAGTTAAAACCTGCAGGAGGGTATCTCTCCAGGAACAGGGTTGGAGTGAAAACCTACAGCACGGTATCTCTCCAGGAACAGGGTTGGAGTTAAAACCTACAGGAGAGGGTATCTCTCCAGGAACAGGGTTGGAGTTAAAACCTACAGGAGGGTAGCTCTCCAGGAACAGGGTTGGAGTTAAAACCTACAGGAGGGTATCTCTCCAGGAACAGGGTTGGAGTTAAAACCTACAGGAGGGTATCTCTCCAGGAACAGGGTTGGAGTTAAAACCTACAGGAGGGTATCTCTCCAGGAACAGGGTTGGAGTTAAAACCTACAGGAGGGTAACTCTCCAGGAACAGGGTTGGAGTTAAAACCTACAGGAGGGTACCTCTCCAGGAACAGGGTTGGAGTTAAAACCTACAGGAGGGTATCTCTCCAGGAACAGGGTTGGAGTTAAAACCTACAGGAGGGTATCTCTCCAGGAACAGGGTTGGAGTGAAAACCTACAGGAGGGTAACTCTCCAGGAACAGGGTTGGAGTGAAAACCTACAGCACGGTATCTCTCCAGGAACAGGGTTGGAGTTACATTTCATGAAGCTCCCGACAAACAGTTTATTGTGCTGACGTTGCTTCCAGAGGCAGTTTGGAACTCGGTAGTGAGTGTTGCAACCGAGGACAGACGACTTTTACGTGCTTCAGCACTCTGCGGTCCCGTTCTGTGAGCTTGTGTGGCCTACCACTTCACGCTGAGCCGTTGTTGCTCCTAGACGTTTCCACTTCACAATAACAGCCCCTACAGCTGACCAGGGCAGCTCTAGCAGGGCAGAAAATTTATGAACTGACTTGTTGGAAAGACACTGAGCTCTTCAGTATGGCCATTCTACTGCCAACGTTCGTCTACGGAGATTGCATGGCTGTGTGCTCGATTTTATACACCTGTCAGCAAATCCACTAATTTGAAGGGGTGTCCACATACTTTTGTATATATAAGTGTATGCTTTCATAGACTGTGTGTGTGTTCTTACCCCTGGAAGTATTCCTTCATAGACAGCAGGACCCCAACCTGGACCCTCCATGTACTGAGCTTCAACCTCTCACACATCAGACAGCACAGGTCCAATTGGAAACGCTCTGGGAACACAGGTGATATAGCATTAAACACATGTACTACAATATCATTCAAATCACTTCTGAAATAATAACCTTCGTTTGGTTTTATTGAAATCAGACAAAAAAAACGAAACAAATCTCACCCTGGGTTTGTGTGTTGTTGGGCCAGTCAGAACCTTACCCTGGATTTGTGTGTTGTTGGGCCAGTCAGAATCTCACCCTGGGTTTGTGTGTTGTTGGGCCAGTCAGAACCTTACCCTGGATTTGTGTGTTGTTGGGCCAGTCAGAATCTCACCCTGGGTTTGTGTGTTGTTGGGCCAGTCAGAACCTTACCCTGGATTTGTGTGTTGTTGGGCCAGTCAGAACCTTACCCTGGATTTGTGTGTTGCTGGGCCAGTCAGAACCTCACCCTGGGTTTGTGTGTTGTTGGGCCAGTCAGAACCTTACCCTGGATTTGTGTGTTGTTGGGCCAGTCAGAATCTCACCCTGGGTTTGTGTGTTGTTGGGCCAGTCAGAACCTTACCCTGGATTTGTGTGTTGTTGGGCCAGTCAGAATCTCACCCTGGGTTTGTGTGTTGTTGGGCCAGTCAGAACCTTACCCTGGATTTGTGTGTTGCTGGGCCAGTCAGAACCTCACCCTGGGTTTGTGTGTTGTTGGGCCAGTCAGAACCTTACCCTGGGTTTGTGTGTTGCTGGGCCAGTCAGAACCTCACCCTGGGTTTGTGTGTTGTTGGGCCAGTCAGAACCTCACCCTGGGTTTGTGTGTTGTTGGGCCAGTCAGAACCTTACCCTGGGTTTGTGTGTTGTTGGGCCAGTCAGAACCTTACCCTGGATTTGTGTGTTGCTGGGCCAGTCAGAACCTCACCCTGGGTTTGTGTGTTGTTGGGCCAGTCAGAACCTTACCCTGGGTTTGTGTGTTGTTGGGCCAGTCAGAACCTCACCCTGGATTTGTGTGTTGTTGGGCCAGTCAGAACCTTACCCTGGGTTTGTGTGTTGTTGGGCCAGTCAGAACCTTACCCTGGGTTTGTGTGTTTTTGGGCCAGTCAGAACCTTACCCTGGGTTTGTGTGTTTTTGGGCCAGGTCTTGCCCAGCGTCTGGAAGGCACAGAGTAGAGCTTCAGTCTGCAGCTCCTTCTCCTTCTCATCAGTATCATCATCACTATCACGCCTCAGCCTCCAAGTAGCTGCAGAGTTCTGTCACACACACCATTATATTTTACACATTTGACAAATCAATAGAATACTGATGTTGCAATAAAAGAGAAAGAGACACAATCTCTCTCTCTCTGTCTGTCTCTGTCTGTGTCTGTCTCTGTGTCTCTCTGTCCGTCTGTCTCTCTCTCTCTCTGTGTCTGTCTGTGTCTCTGTCTGTCTGTCTTTGTCTGTCTGTCTCTCTGTGTCTCTCTGTCTCTCTGTCTGTCTGTCTGTCTGTGTCTGTCTGTGTCTGTCTGTCTCTGTCTCTCTGTCTCTCCGTCTCTCCGTGTCTCCGTCTCCCCGTGTCTCCGTCTCCCCGTGTCTCCGTCTCCCCGTGTCTCCGTCTCCCCGTGTCTCTGTCTCCCCGTGTCTCTGTCTCCCCGTGTCTCTGTCTCCCCGTGTCTCTGTCTCCCCGTGTCTCTGTCTCCCCGTGTCTCTGTCTCCCCGTGTCTCTGTCTCCCCGTGTCTCTGTCTCCCCGTGCCTCTGTCTCTCCGTGTCTCTGTCTCTCCGTGTCTCTGTCTCTCCGTGTCTCTGTCTCTCTGTCTCTCCGTGTCTCTGTCTCCCCGTGTCTGTCTCCCCGTGTCTGTCTCCCCGTGTCTCTGTCTCCCCGTGTCTCTGTCTCCCCGTGTCTCTGTCTCCCCGTGTCTCTGTCTCCCCGTGTCTCTGTCTCCGTCTCTCTCCTACCTTCTTAATGAGTGGTATGAGTATGTCGGCCATATCACTGAAGCGGTCTTCCTGTGTGGCCTGCAGGACGTCAGCAGCACAGCCCAGGGCAGCCATCTTGTAGACCAGGTTGTCTTTACGACATTCCTTCAACACCACATCTATCACCTCTGGTACACTGGGCTGGCCCGGGGCCGACTTCTGGAGCTCACCACTAAAACACATCATCATCCACAACATCATCATCTTCATCAACATCCTCATTATCCTCATCATCCTCCTCAACATCCTCATCATCCACAACATCATCCTAATCATCATCTTCATCAACATCTTCATCAACATCCTCATTATCCTCATCATCCTCCTCAACATCCACAACATCCTCATCATCATCATCCTCATCACAGGGACAAGAGACAGACAGGGACTGCTCCTAGTGTTAATGGTGTTTGACGGAGAGGAGAAACCTTACCTGCACTTTGACACCACAGAGCCGATGGCGTTCAACAGCTCCTCCTGTGGACAAACAGAGAACTGGTGTGAAGACATCTGTACACAACACCAGACACACTTTGGTCAAGTTACTTACAATCTGAACACACCCCTTCCACTGACCACTCTACACACACAGGCCACCCTCCCCACCTTTCCAGTCCAGGTGCGTCCGGCCAGCCCCTGCAGCAGAGCAGACAACACCATGCCCAGGTGAGGGACCACCAGAGAACCCGTCTGTTGCTTAGCGATGGACGCCATGGCAGCCGCGCCCTGGGCCTTCATCTTCCACGACTGGGACTGTAAGGCCTTCTGGGTAATGTCGATCAGCTCCGTCATGTAGAGGCGGATGCCCCCGAAGCTTCCTGGAAGAAGACGAGAGGTCAGGGGTCAGAGGTCAGGGGTTGAAAGGTCAAAGTGTTTTGTCTGAGGACAAATGGTGCACCTGGTACGTCTTCCTGCCAGACACACTCTCTCTACAGAGCCTTGGTCCATAGTGACTCTCCCCCTCTCCACTGTGTGTGTGTTACCAGGTGTGTGTGTTTCTCTGACCAGGTGTGTGTTTCTCTGACCAGGTGTGTTTTTCTCTGACCAGGTGTGTGTTTCTCTGACCAGGTGTGTGTTTCTCTGACCAGGTGTGTTTTTCTCTGACCAGGTGTGTGTTTCTCTGACCAGGTGTGTGTTTCTCTGACCAGGTGTGTGTGTTTCTCTGACCAGGTGTGTGTTTCTCTGACCAGGTGTGTGTTTCTCTGACCAGGTGTGTGTGTTTCTCTGACCAGGTGTGTGTTTCTCTGACCAGGTGTGTGTTTTTCCTCTCTCCTCTCTCACCTGGTACGTGTTCCTGCCAGACCTCGTTCCACAGCGTGGCGTCATGGCTCTCTCCCTTCTCCTCGTCTGGTCCCGGTGCCTGGTGCATACCCAGGAAGGCTAGGGGCAGAGCTACCACCGCATGCCCCTTCAGGACATCAGGGCTGTAGTGGCTGATAGCATGGACCGTCAGGGCACACGACGACTTGTACACCGGCTCTGAGAGGGGAGCGAGAGAGGGAAACTGAGAACCCTAGAGCTATGTCAAGATCAATCATCTATAGGAGGGGTGTCCAACTCACTTCCTGGAGGGCCTGCTGCGTTTTTGTTAAACCTTTCAATTTTCAAGACCTTGACAACCAGGTGAGGAGAGTTCCTAACTAATCAACTACAAGGGCGGAGTGAATTCCCACAGACACACGGCCATCCAGGAAGTGAGCTGGACACCCCTGATCTAGGGGCAGTGGCTGGTGGTTGTTTTGGGACAGTGAAATAGGAGGAGGGAGCTGAGAGGACAGATCCTGTTGCTGTTCTCTTACCTTCTTTCTCTAGATACCAGGTATTGAGCTTCAGTAGGAGTTTCTCTACACTGCTGTCCTTCGCTGTCTGAGGAGGTACAGACAAGACAGTTAGATTGTATTAATACAATAGTTTGGTGAATAAAACCGGTCCTGACTTCATGTTATACACCGATGCAGTTTGTTAAATAAAACCATACTACTCACCCTGACTAGATGTCCCAGGGCGAAGGAGAAGGCTTTCTGGACAACACTGCTACGGTCATGGATTCCATTCAGTAGGGCACTCATCAGTTTACCTGACACACACACACACACATTAAATCAGGATTGAACATACATGCATCATGATGGAGACTGTATAGAAGGTCCAGTCCAGGTCTGGGAAAACCGGACCATAGAAGAGAGGTTTTGTCAACTTGTAAACACAAACCCTACTCCATTCTCCTGGCCATTTCCCTTTTGGGTGTTGGCCAAACAGCAGATCTAGGATTGGTATGGTAAAGTCTCCTCCTATATATATCCACCTGAGAGTGTAACATGGTTACCTGAGTAGGGGGTGAGGTCCTGGGGACACTGGACAGTGAGGGACACGATCACACTGGCACAACCACCCTGGAACAGGAATAACAGGTGAGTGATATTGTGACCATAATTCAGATTGTTTGATAGTCACATGTACAGGGTTGCAGGTGTGATTGCAGGGGTACAGTGTACATCTGACCTTGTTTACATAACTATTTCAGACCCTTTGCTATGAGACTCGAAATTGAGCTCAGGTGCATCCTGTTTCCATTGATCATCCTGGAGATGTTTCTACAACTTTGATTGGAGTCCACCTGCGGTAAATTCAATTGATTGGCCATGATTTGGAAAGGCACACACCTGTCTATATAAAGGTCCCACAGTTGACAGTGCATGTCGAGGCACAGATCTGGGGAAGGGTACCAAAGAATTTCTGCAGCATTGAAGGTCCCCAAGAACACAGTGGCCTCCGTAATTCCTAAATGGAAGAAGTTTGGAACCTCCAAGACTCTTCCTAGAGCTGGCTGCCCGGCCAAACTGAGCAATCGGGGAGAAGGGCCTTGGTCAGGGAGGTGACTAAGAACCCGATGGTCACTCTGACAGAGCTCCAGAGTTCCTCTGTGGAGATGGGAGAACATTCCAGAATGACAACCATCTCTGCAGCATTCCACCAATCAGGCCATTATGGTAGAGTGGCCAGACGGAAGCCACTCCTCAGTAAAAGGCACATGACAGCCCGCTTGGAGTTTGCCAAAAGGCACCCAAAAGTCTCTCAGACCATGAGAAACAAGATTCTCTGGTCTGATGAAACCAAGATTGAACTCTTTGGCCTGAATGCCAAGCGTCATGTCTGGAGGAATCCTGGCACCATCCCTACGGTGAAGCATGGTGGTGGCAGCATCATGCTGTGGGGATGTTTTTCAGCGGCAGGGACTGGGAGAATAGTCAGGATCAAGGGAAAGATGAACGGAGCAAAGTACAGAGAGGTCCTTGATGAAAACCTGCTCCAGAGCGCTCAGGACCTCAGACTGGGGCGAAGGTTCACCTTCCAACAGGACAACTACCCTAAGCACATAGACAAGACAACGCAGGAGTGGCTTCGGGACAAGTCTCTGAATGTCCTTGAGTGGCCCAGCCAGAGCCCGGACTTGAACCCGATCGAACATCTTTGGAGAGACCTGAAAATAGCTGTGCAGCAACACTCCCCATCCAACCTGACAGAGCTTGAGGGGATCTGCAGAGAAGAATGGGAGAAACTCCCCAAATACAGGTGTGCCAAGCTTGTAGCGTCATTTGTCCCGTGTAGCTCAGTTGGTAGAGCATGGCGCTTGCAATGCCAGGGTTGTGGGTTCGATACCCACGGGGGACCAGTATGAAAATGTATGCACTCACTAACTGTAAGTCGCTCTGGATAAGAGCATCTGCTAAATGACTAAAACATTTTTTTTTTTACAAAAATGTGGACACTCTTACTGAGTTGCGTCTGTTTCGCGTGATGTATTGTTGTCTCTACCTTCTTGCCCTTTGTGCTGTTGTCTGTGCCCAGTAATGTTGGTACCATGTCTTGTGCTGCTGCCATGTTGTGTTGCTGCCATGTTGTTTTCATGTTGGGTTGCTGCCATTCTGTTGTTGTTTTAGGTCTCTCTTTATGTAGTGTTGTGGCGTCTCTCTTTATGTAGTGTTGTGGTGTCTCTCTATATGTAGTGTTGTGGTGTCTCTCTTTATGTAGTGTTGTGGCGTCTCTCTTTATGTAGTGTTGTGGTGTCTCTCTTTATGTAGTGTTGTGGTGTCTCTCTTTATGTAGTGTTGTGGTGTCTCTCTTTATGTAGTGTTGTGGTGTCTCTCTATATGTAGTGTTGTGGTGTCTCTCTATATGTAGTGTTGTGGTGTCTCTCTTTATGTAGTGTTGTGGTGTCTCTCTTTATGTAGTGTTGTGGTGTCTCTCTTTATGTAGTGTTGTGGTGTCTCTCTTTATGTAGTGTTGTGGTGTCTCTCTTTATGTAGTGTTGTGGCGTCTCTCTTTATGTAGTGTTGTGGTGTCTCTCTTTATGTAGTGTTGTGGTGTCTCTCTTTATGTAGTGTTGTGGTCTCTCTCTTTATGTAGTGTTGTGGTGTCTCTCTTTATGTAGTGTTGTGGTGTCTCTCTTTATGTAGTGTTGTGGTGTCTCTCTTTATGTAGTGTTGTGGTGTCTCTCTTTATGTAGTGTTGTGGCGTCTCTCTTTATGTAGTGTTGTGGCGTCTCTCTTTATGTAGTGTTGTGGTGTCTCTCTTTATGTAGTGTTGTGGTCTCTCTCTTTATGTAGTGTTGTGGTGTCTCTCTTTATGTAGTGTTGTGGTGTCTCTCTTTATGTAGTGTTGTGGTCTCTCTCTTTATGTAGTGTTGTGGTGTCTCTCTTTATGTAGTGTTGTGGTGTCTCTCTTTATGTAGTGTTGTGGCGTCTCTCTTTATGTAGTGTTGTGGTGTCTCTCTTTATGTAGTGTTGTGGTGTCTCTCTTTATGTAGTGTTGTGGCGTCTCTCTTTATGTAGTGTTGTGGTGTCTCTCTTTATGTAGTGTTGTGGTGTCTCTCTTTATGTAGTGTTGTGGCGTCTCTCTTTATGTAGTGTTGTGGTGTCTCTCTTTATGTAGTGTTGTGGTGTCTCTATGTAGTGTTGTGGCGTCTCTCTTTATGTAGTGTTGTGGTGTCTCTATGTAGTGTTGTGGCGTCTCTCTTTATGTAGTGTTGTGGTGTCTCTCTTTATGTAGTGTTGTGGCGTCTCTCTTTATGTAGTGTTGTGGTGTCTCTCTTTATGTAGTGTTGTGGTGTCTCTCTTTATGTAGTGTTGTGGTGTCTCTCTTTATGTAGTGTTGTGGCGTCTCTCTTTATGTAGTGTTGTGGTGTCTCTCTTTATGTAGTGTTGTGGCGTCTCTCTTTATGTAGTGTTGTGGTGTCTCTCTTTATGTAGTGTTGTGGTGTCTCTCTTTATGTAGTGTTGTGGTGTCTCTCTTTATGTAGTGTTGTGGTGTCTCTCTTTATGTAGTGTTGTGGTGTCTCTCTTTATGTAGTGTTGTGGTGTCTCTCTATATGTAGTGTTGTGGTGTCTCTCTTTATGTAGTGTTGTGGCGTCTCTCTTTATGTAGTGTTGTGGTGTCTCTCTTTATGTAGTGTTGTGGCGTCTCTCTTTATGTAGTGTTGTGGTGTCTCTCTTTATGTAGTGTTGTGGTGTCTCTCTTTATGTAGTGTTGTGGCGTCTCTCTTTATGTAGTGTTGTGGTGTCTCTCTTTATGTAGTGTTGTGGTGTCTCTCTTTATGTAGTGTTGTGGTGTCTCTCTTTATGTAGTGTTGTGGTGTCTCTTTATGTAGTGTTGTGGTGTCTCTCTTTATGTAGTGTTGTGGTGTCTCTCTTTATGTAGTGTTGTGGTGTCTCTCTTTATGTAGTGTTGTGGTGTCTCTCTTTATGTAGTGTTGTGGCGTCTCTCTTTATGTAGTGTTGTGGTGTCTCTCTTTATGTAGTGTTGTGGTGTCTCTATGTAGTGTTGTGGCGTCTCTCTTTATGTAGTGTTGTGGTGTCTCTATGTAGTGTTGTGGCGTCTCTCTTTATGTAGTGTTGTGGTGTCTCTCTTTATGTAGTGTTGTGGTGTCTCTCTTTATGTAGTGTTGTGGTGTCTCTCTTTATGTAGTGTTGTGGTGTCTCTCTTTATGTAGTGTTGTGGTGTCTCTCTTTATGTAGTGTTGTGGCGTCTCTCTTTATGTAGTGTTGTGGTGTCTCTCTTTATGTAGTGTTGTGGTGTCTCTCTTCATGTAGTGTTGTGGTGTCTCTCTTTATGTAGTGTTGTGGCGTCTCTCTTTATGTAGTGTTGTGGTGTCTCTCTTTATGTAGTGATGTGGTGTCTCTCTTTATGTAGTGTTGTGGTGTCTCTCTTTATGTAGTGTTGTGGTGTCTCTCTTCATGTAGTGTTGTGGTGTCTCTCTTCATGTAGTGTTGTGGTGTCTCTCTTTATGTAGTGTTGTGGTGTCTCTCTTTATGTAGTGTTGTGGTGTCTCTCTTCATGTAGTGTTGTGGTGTCTCTCTTTATGTAGTGTTGTGGTGTCTCTCTTTATGTAGTGTTGTGGTGTCTCTCTTTATGTAGTGTTGTGGTGTCTCTCTTTATGTAGTGTTGTGGTGTCTCTCTTTATGTAGTGTTGTGGTGTCTCTCTTTATGTAGTGTTGTGGTGTCTCTCTTTATGTAGTGTTGTGGTGTCTCTAAGGGGGGGGGCAGAGTAAAGTCTGTAGGGGGGGGCAGAGTAAACTCTGTAGGGGGGTGGAATGACTATAGGGGTAATAATATGCAGTTTATCACCAAGGAACACAGCAGAGGATTTGACTTTCTGACAATGTGTCCTCCTAGTCAGGCCGAGACAGGCATGGTGGTGGGAGAGAGGGGAGGAGTGTGTTACCTTGGTGCCCAGGCCCACTCCGCTCTTCAGTAAGTCACAGAGTCTGGGGACCAGCTCCCCCAGAACAGACACGTCCAGGTGCTGCAGACACATGTTGATGGTCTCCATCATGGGGGAGGACTTGGCAGCACTGAGTCTGGCTGCATCCATGGCACTCTGGAGAGAGAGAGAGAGAGGTAACATCAATGACTGCTGATAATCACACCTCTGGAGAGACAGTAGTTACATTACCCCATCAGAGACAGTAGTTACATTACCCCATCAGAGACAGTAGTTACATTACCCCATCAGAGACAGTAGTTACATTACCCCTTTCAGAGACAGTAGCTACATTAACCCATCAGAGATAACTAAACTAGATAACTAGATAACCACATAACCAAATACCCACATAACTACATAACCAAATACCCACATAACTACATAAACGCCTAACCAACTACCCACATAACTATACGGAACAAAACTAAACACAACATGTAACAATTTCAAAGATTTTACTGAGTTACAGTTCATATGAGGAAATCAGTCAATTCAAATAAATAAATTAGGCCCTAATCTATGGATTTCACCACGACAGGGAATACAGATATGTATCTGTTGGTCACAGATACTTAAAAAGAAATGGGCCTCAGGATCTCGTCACGGTATTTTTGTGCATTCAAATTGCCATTTAAAATGTGATTGTGTTCGTTGTCCGTAATTTTTAGCCTGCCCATACCATAACCCCACCGTCACCATGGGGCACTCTGTTCACAATGTTGACATCAGCAAACCCATCGCCCACACAATGCCATACACGTGGTCTGCGGTTGTGAGGCTGGTTGGACGTACTGCCAAATTCTCTAAAATGATGGAGGCGGCTTATGGTAGAGAAATTAACATTAAATTATCCGGCAACAGCTCTGGTTGACATTCCTGCAGTCATCATGCCAATTGCACACTCCCTCAAAACTTGAGACATCTATGGCATTGTGTAGTGTGACAAAACTGCACATTTTAGTGGCCTTTTATTGTCCCCAGCACAAGGTGCACCTGTGTAATGATCATGCGGTTTACCACATAACCGCATTACCACATAACTATACAACCGCATAACCAGACCTTCTCTTGTGTTTATGTATGTGTGTGTTTCTTTCTTTCTTTGAGTTTGTGTGTGTGTTACCTTCTCCTGCTCTGTGGCTGAGGTAGTTTAGTACCTACCTGTATGTGTGTGTATACAGTGAGGGGAAAAAAGTATTTGATCCCCTGCTGATTTTGTACGTTTGCCCACTGACAAAGAAATGATCAGTCTATAATTTTAATGGTAGGTTTATTTGAACAGTGAGAGACAGAATAACAACAACAAAAATCCAGAAAAACACATGTCAAAAATGTTATAAATTGATTTGCGTTTTAATGAGTGAAATAAGTATTTGACCCCCTCAAAATCAGAAAGATTTCTGTCTCCCAGGTGTCTTTTATACAGGTAACGAGCTGAGATTAGGAGCACACTCTTAAAGGGAGTGCTCCTAATCTCAGTTTGTTACCTGTATAAAAGACACCTGTCCACAGAAGCAATCAATCAATCAGATTCCAAACTCTCCACCATGGCCAAGACCAAAGAGCTCTCCAAGGATGTCAGGGACAAGATTGTAGACCTACACAAGGCTGGAATGGCCTACAAGGCCATCGCCAAGCAGCTTGGTGAGAAGGTGACAACAGTTGGTGCGATTATTCACAAATGGAAGAAACACAAAAGAACTGTCAATCTCCCTCGGCCTGGGGCTCCATGCAAGATCTCACCTCGTGGAGTTGCAATGATCATGTCTTTGTCAGTGGGCAAACGTACAAAATCAGCAGGGGATCAAATACTTTTTTCCCTCACTGTAGGTGTGTTCTCTCTGTGTGTATGTTACCTTCTCCTGCTCTGTGGCTCGGAGGCTGAGGTAGTTGAGGACCTGTGGCTCCAGGACACTGAGGGCCTCTAGGAGGGCTGGGATCAGACGAGGGGCGTGGGGCTTCAACCTATTACCAGCTGTCTTGGACACCTTAACCAGGGTCTGGATACTGGAGGGAGGACCATCTTGTTAACTGCTTTGGCCAACAATGTCTCTACAAGTTTTACATGTCATTTATAGAGAGAGAGAACTGAGAGGAAGAACAGAGAGAGAACAGAGAACAGAGAGAGAGAACAGAGAGAGAGAGAATAGAGAGAGAGAGAGAAGAGGGAGCAGAGAGAGAGAGAACAGAGAGAACAGAGAGAGAGAGAGAACAGAGAGAGCAGAGAGAGCAGAGAGAGAGCAGAGAGATAACAGAGAGAGAGATAACAGAGAGAGAGAGAACAGAGAGAGAGAACAGAGAGAACAGAGAGAGAGAGCAGAGAGATAACAGAGAGAGAGATAATAGAGAGAGAGATAACAGAGAGAGAGAGAACAGAGAGAACAGAGAGAGCAGAGAGAGAGCAGAGAGAGAGCAGAGAGATAACAGAGAGAGAGATAACAGAGAGAGAGAGAACAGAGAGAGAGAACAGAGAGAACAGAGAGAGAGAGCAGAGAGATAACAGAGAGAGAGATAATAGAGAGAGAGATAACAGAGAGAGAGAGAACAGAGAGAGAGAACAGAGAGAGAGCGAGAACAGAGAGAGAACCGAGAGAGAGAACAGAGAGAGATCATATATGGAGGCCAACGAACACACAGAAAAAAGGAGACGGGGACAAACACATGGAGGCGTACCTGAGAGAGCGGACCTCAGGTACGTTGCTGACGATTCCTTTATCCAGGAGGGTTGGTAACAGAACAGCTACAGTCCTCTGGGCTGCTAAACCTGACGACTCACACATCCTAGTACACACCTGGAGAGAGGGGGACAGGGTTTAACGTAACACATCCTAGTACACACCTGGAGAGAGGGGGACAGGGTTTAACGTAACACATCCTAGTACACACCTGGAGAGAGGGGGACAGGGTTTAATGTAACACATCCTAGTACACACCTGGAGAGAGGGGGACAGGGTTTAACGTAACACATCCTAGTACACACCTGGAGAGAGGGGGACAGGGTTTAATGTAACACATCCTAGTACACACCTGGAGAGAGGGGGACAGGGTTTAACGTAACACATCCTAGTACACACCTGGAGAGAGGGGGGACAGGGTTTAACGTAACACATCCTAGTACACACCTGGAGAGAGGGGACAGGGTTTTAACGTAACACATCCTAGTACACACCTGGAGAGAGGGGGACAGGGTTTAACGTAACACATCCTAATACACACCTGGAGAGAGGGGGACAGGGTTTAACGTAACACATCCTAGTACACACCTGGAGAGAGGGGGACAGGGTTTAACGTAACACATCCTAGTACACACCTGGAGAGAGGGGGACAGGGTTTAATGTAACATCCTAGTACACACCTGGAGAGAGAGGGACAGGGTTTAACGTAACACATCCTAGTACACACCTGGAGAGAGAGGGACAGGGGTTAATGTAACACATCCTAGTACACACCTGGAGAGAGAGGGACAGGGTTTAACGTAACACATCCTAGTACATACCTGGAGAGAGAGGGACAGGGTTTAACGTAACACATCCTAGTACACACCTGGAGAGAGAGGGACAGGGTTTAATGTAACACATCCTAGTACACACCTGGAGAGAGGGGGACAGGGTTTAACGTAACACATCCTAGTACACACCTGGAGAGAGGGGGACAGGGTTTAACGTAACACATCCTAGTACACACCTAGAGAGAGCGGGACAGGGTTTAACGTAACACATCCTAGTACACACCTGGAGAGAGGGGGACAGGGTTTAACGTAACACATCCTAGTACGCACCTGGAGAGAGAGGGACAGGGTTTAATGTAACACATCCTAGTACACACCTGGAGAGAGGGGGACAGGGTTTAACGTAACACATCCTAGTACACACCTGGAGAGAGGGGGACAGGGTTTAACGTAACACATCCTAGTACACACCTGGAGAGAGAGGGACAGGGTTTAACGTAACACATCCTAGTACACACCTGGAGAGAGAGGGGGACAGGGTTTAACGTAACACATCCTAGTACACACCTGGAGAGAGCGGGACAGGGTTTAATGTAACACATCCTAGTACACACCTAGAGAGAGAGGGACAGGGTTTAACGTAACACATCCTAGTACACACCTGGAGAGAGGGGGACAGGGTTTAACGTAACACACAGTAAAGTGTCCTTACCTTACTCAGTGTTTTCAGGGTTATATCGGCAGCCTTCCGGACAGACTCCTGTTAGACAGACAGATAGACAGACATTACACAGGTTAGCACAATAACCACACAGACACAAAACACTAACGCCCAGCTAGAATAATACATGTGACATCACACAGTTCCTAGGCCAGGGATAGGCTGTTTGGGGGGTGTGTGTTCACCTTGATGTCGTCCAGCACCCTGAACAGCGTTTCCCAGATCTCCTCCAGGTGGTCAATGAGATCATCGGCGTTGCGGCCTCGGATGAGGTCGTTGAGAGCGAGGCAGGCGGACTCCCTGGCCCTCCAGATGTTACTGGTCAGGTTAGATATCACATCCTGGAGGATCTCCTTCAGATACTTATCCACCTGGGGAGGGAGGGAGGAGAGAGGGAGGGAGGAGAGCGAGAGGAAGGGGAGAGGGAGGGAGGAGAGAGGGAGGGAGGAGAGAGGAGACAGAGAGGGAGGAGAGAGGAGACCGAGAGGGAGGGAGGAGAGCGAGAGGGAGGGAGGAGAGCGAGAGGGAGGGAGGAGAGCGAGAGGGAGGGAGGAGAGCGAGAGGGAGGAGAGCGAGAGGGAGGAAGGAGAGAGGGAGGGAGGAGAGCGAGAGGGAGGAAGGAGAGAGGGAGGGAGGAGAGCGAGAGGGAGGAGAGCGAGAGGGAGGAGAGCGGAAGGAGGAGAGGGAGGAAGGAGAGAGGGAGGAAGGAGAGAGGGAGGAGGGAGGAGAGGGAGAGGGAGGGAGGAGAGCGAGAGGGAGGGAGGAGAGCGAGAGGGAGGAGGAGAGCGAGAGGGAGGAGGAGAGAGGGAGGGAGGAGAGCGAGAGGGAGGGAGGAGAGCGAGAGGGAGGGAGGAGAGAGGGAGGGAGGAGAGAGGGAGGAGGAGAGAGGGAGGGAGGAGAGCGAGGGACGAGAGCGAGAGGGAGGAGGGAGGAGAGAGAGGGAGGAGGAGAGAGGGAGGAGGGAGGAGAGCGAGAGGGAGGAGAGAGGAGGAGCGAGAGGGAGGAGAGAGAGGAAGGGGAAGCGAGAGGGAGGAGAGAGGAAGGGGAGCGAGAGGGAGGAGAGAGGAAGGGGAGAGGGAGGGAGGAGAGAGGGAGGGAGGAGAGAGGGTGGGAGGGAGGGAGGAGAGCGAGAGGGAGGGAGGAGAGCGAGAGGGAGGGAGGAGAGAGGGAGGAGAGCGAGAGGGAGGGAGGAGAGAGGGAGGGAGGAGAGCGAGGGAGGAGAGCGAGAGGGAGGGAGGAGAGCGAGAGGGAGGGAGGAGAGCGAGAGGGAGGGAGGAGAGCGAGAGGGAGGGAGGAGAGCGAGAGGGAGGAGAGAGGGAGGGAGGAGAGCGAGAGGGAGGAGAGAGGGAGGGAGGAGAGCGAGAGGGAGGGAGGAGAGCGAGAGGGAGGGAGGAGACCGAGAGGGAGGGAGGAGAGAGGGAGGGTGAGTATGCGAGTGCATGAGTGTGTATGTCTGTAACGTGGTTGTGTGTGTGTGTCTGTCCGTCGCCTGTGAGTGTGTGTCCATCTCTGCTGTGTGTGTGAACGTACCGTGGTAACGTGTGGACGTGTTTAACTATTCTTGTGGGGACCAGAAGTCCAGTAGGAGGACCAGAAGTCCCCACAAGAATAGTAAAATAACTCATATTTGACCAACTGGGGACATTTTGTTAGTGTTAGGGTTAGAATTACATTAAGGGTTAGGAGCTAGGGTTCGTTTTAGGGTTAGGAGCTAGGGTTAAGGTTAGGTTTTTGGGTTAAGGTTAAGGTAAGAGTAGGGGTTAGGGAAAATAGGATTTTGAATGGGACTGAACTGTGTGTCCCCACAAGGTTAGCTGTACAAGACCGTGTGTCTGTACTGTGTGTCCCCCCAAGGTTAGCTGTACTAGACCGTGTGTCTGTACTGTGTGTGTGCGTACCATGTTCTTGTCAGTGACCAGTGCGTCCCAGATGGAGGTCATGGCCGTCCTGATGCCCAGGTTGGGGTCAAACTGGTAGCGGTATAGGCGTGGTACCAGCTGGGGCAGGTAGGGGGCGAGCTGCTCACCTGCCTTCGCTGCTATGATGTTGAACCCAAACGCTGCTCCCTGTTAGAGAGGAGAGGAGGGGGGAGGAGGGAGAGAGAGATAGGAGGGGAGGAGGGAGAGAGGAGGGGAGGGAGGAAGGGAGAGAGAGAGGAGGAGGAAGGGAGAGAGAGAGGAGGTGAGGAAGGGAGAGAGAGAGGAGGGAGGAGGGAGAGAGAGGAGGAGAGAGAGGGAGGAAGGGAGAGAGGGAGGGAGGGGGAGGAGGGGAGGAGGGAGAGAGAGAGGAGGAGGAGGGAGGAGAGAGAGAGAGGGAGGAGGAGAGAGGCAGGGAGGGGAGGAGGGAGAGAGGGGGCAGGGAGGGGGAGGAGGGAGAGAGGGGGCAGGGAGGGAGGGAGGGAGAGAGGGGCAGGGAGGGGAGGAGGAGAGAGGGGGCAGGGAGGGAGGAGGGAGAGAGGGGCAGGGAGGGGAGGAGGGAGAGAGGGGGCAGGGAGGGGAGGAGGGAGAGAGGGGGCAGGGAGGGGAGGAGGGAGAGAGGGGGCAGGGAGGGGAGGGAGGAGGGCAGGAGGGAGGAGGGAGAGAGGGGGGCAGGGAGGGGAGGAGGGAGAGAGGGGGCAGGGAGGGGGAGGAGGGAGAGAGGGGCAGGGAGGAGGAGGGAGAGAGGGGGCAGGGAGGGGAGGAGTGGAGAGAGGGGGCAGGGAGGGGAGGAGGGAGAGAGGGGGCAGGGAGGGGAGGAGGGAGAGAGGGGGCAGGGAGGGGAGGAGGGAGAGAGGGGGCAGGGAGGGGAGGAGGGAGAGAGGGGCAGGGAGGGGAGGAGGGAGAGAGGGGGCAGGGAGGGGAGGAGGGAGAGAGGGGGCAGGGAGGGGAGGAGGGAGAAGGGAGGGGAGGAGGGAGAGAGGGGAGGAAGAGAGAGAGGGAGGGAGAGAGCGATCACCACTAGTGACAAAAATACTGAGTGAGTTTGAAAAGTGAAAACGGGTCAAATCAAGTCTCCAAATGTGAAGTTATCTAGCGTCAAACATACTTCTTCACAACGCATCTTCATGTTGTGATAAAAGGAAGAACAGAACAAGGCATTGTGCCGCTTTTATTAGGATTTGTTCAAAGACAAAAAGGTGGAAATGAATGTCTTTTCTAATACATGACCTAGTTTTTCTTAACCTATCAATTCATATTTATTACATGAGCTCATTTTCACTTCCTGGTTGTACCTTGCGGGAGTTCCACATGGCATGGTGATTGGCTAGGTTCATGAACTTGTAGACCAGATCTGGTTGGTTGAGGTCACTGGCCAATGAGCACAGCTCCTTGTAGGTGGAGAGTCCGTGTCCGTCGGGGGCTTTACCCAGAGCCTCCCCCTGGAACACCTCAGTGTCCTCAGACACCGCATGCTTCACCCTGAGCAGGTAAACAAACATTACAAATACTACTTTTTCAGTATGGTCTGACAAAGGTCATTACTGACCTAAAGCGTAGCAAATTAAAATCAATCTGGTTAAAGTGTGAAGAGACTCCTTTCACTAGTATTATGTTGTTCTGTTCTAACCCTAATGGACCTGTGTGTGGAGTAGTCCACCACATGATCTCAGGATTACAAACAAACAGAACAGGGGCATTTCTCTTATGTTGATTTGGTCTCTTCCACACTCTCCCTCCCTCCCTCCCTCCCTCCCCCTCCATCCCTCCCTCCCTCCCTCTCCCTCAATCCTTCTCTCCCTCCCCTCCATCCCCCTCCCTCCCCCCCCTCCATCCTTCTCTCTCCCCCCTCCAGTCCTTCTCTCTCTCCTCCATCTCCCTCCATCCTCCTCCCTCTCCCCCTCCATCCTTCTCCCTCTCCCCCCTCCATCCTTCTCCTCTCCCCCTCCATCCTTCTCCCTCTCCCCCTCCATCCTTCTCCCTCTCCCTCTCATCCTTCTCCCTCTCCCCCTCCATCCTTCTCCCTCTCCCCTTCCATCTCTCTCTCACCTCTTGCCAGTCATCAGTGTTTCACCAGTGTAGACACCAGTTCTTGTGGTCTCCTCCTCTCCTCCCATCTCATAGACTAGACCAAGACCTTTAGCGACGTCCTGACTCAACTCTGGAAGAGGAATAGAGAGAGAGAGAAGAGGGGGATCAGGGGAGGAGAGAGAGAGAGAAGAGGGGGATCAGGGGGAGAGAGAGAGAGAGAGAGAGAGAAGAGGGGATCAGGGGAGAGGAGAGAGGAGAGAGAGGGGGATCAGGGGAATAGAGAGAGAGAGAGAGGAGGGGGATCAGGGGAATAGAGAGAGAGAGAGAAGAGGGGGATCAGGGGAGGAGAGAGAGAGAAGAGGGGGATCAGGGGAATAGAGAGAGAGAGAAGAGGGGGATCAGGGGAGGAGAGAGAGAGAGAGAGAAGAGGGGGATCAGGGGAGGAGAGAGAGAGAAGAGGGGGATCAGGGGAGGAGAGAGAGAAGAGAGGGGATCAGGGGAGGAGAGAGAGAAGAGGGGGATCAGGGGAGGAGAGAGAGAAGAGGGGGGATCAGGGAGGAGAGAGAGTAGAGAGGTAGAAAGGAAAAGGACAATACATTTTTTATTTTTTTACCTTTATTTAACTAGGCAAGTCAGTTAAGGACAAATTCTTATTTCCAATGACGGCCTACACCGGCCAAACCCGGACGACGCTGGGCCAACTGTGCGCCGCCTTTATCGGTCTAGAGTGGGTGGATATATGGATCAGTATTTAGATGGATGAATGGATGTACTGCGTTTACCCTCAGACAGAATGTTCTTCTTCACACAATCAGACATCAGTCATATGATCTACTGTGTTACCCCATTCTTCACACAATCAGACATCAGTCATATGATCTACTGTGTTACCCCATTGAGCTTATTATAGTTGTCTACACTGAGTTATCACTGAGTTATCATAGAGTTATCACGGAGTTATCACGGAGTTATCACGAGTTATCACGGAGTTATCACGGAGTTATCATGGAGTTATCATGGAGTTATCACGGAGTTATCACGGAGTTATCACGGAGTTATCGCCTCACCATCAGGGTCTGACAGGATGGAGATGAAGGCCATCTGGATCTCCTTCAGGTGAGACTGGAACACCAGACAAAAGAAACACACAAGTGAAATACAGTCAGTAACTCACAAGGACTTCCCCATCACGTTCCTCTGTTATCTATCAATCCAGTCTGACCCCTAACCCTTGACCTCTAACCCCCAGTGTCCGTACCCTGATCTCTTTGTGCTGGTGTAGCTTCTTGACCCCCAGCCCTAACCCCTGACCTCTAACCCCCAGTGTCCGTACCCTGATCTCTTTGTGCTGGTGTAGCTTCTTGACCCCCAGCCCTAACCTCTAACCCCTGACCTCTAACCCCCAGTGTCCGTACCCTGATCTCTTTGTGCTGGTGTAGCTTCTTGACCAGGGAGAGTAGCCATATGCAGGCAGCCTGTCTGACGTGGGGGTTCTGACTTGGGATGTACTTAGCCAGGATGGAGTTTAGCACCCACGGAACCACGTCATTATCTTCACATCTGACAGGGGAGACAAGAGGATTGGACAGTTACTAAATAAAACAACCAATAGAACGCAAAACAACAAACCAGATCAGCCAGAGCTGTGTTTTACCTACAGGGAAGGATTTAGCCAGTGTGTGTGTGGGAGGTGTGTGTGTTCTATGTGTGTGTGTGTGTGTGTGTGTGTGTCTATGTGTGTGCAGTGTGTGTGTGTGAGAGTGTCTGTGTGTGGCTCTATGTGTGTGTGTCTATGTGTGTGTGTCTGTGTGTGTGTGTGTGTGTGTGTGTGTGTGTGCGTCCATGTGTGTGTGTGTCTATGTGTGTCTATGTGTGTGTGTTGTTGTGTGTGTGTGTCTGTGTGTGTGTGTGTGTGTCTGCGGCCGTGTGCCTATGTGTGTGTGTGTCTATGTGTCTGTGTGTGTGTGTGTGTCTATGTGTGTGTGTGTGTGTGTCTATGTGTGTGTGTGTGTGTGTGTGTGTCTATGTGTGTGTGTGTGTGTGTGTGTGTGTGTGTGTGTGTCTATGTGTGGGTGTGTGTGTGTGTGTGTGTCTATGTGTGTGTGTGTGTGTGTGTGTGTGTCTATGTGTGTGTGTGTGTGTGTGTGTGTGTGTGTGTGTGTGTGTGTGTGTGTTGTGGGGGCTGTAATCTTACTGTCTGGGGGACTGCATGTTGTTTCTCAGTAAAGGTCCACGGGTCCCTGGCAGCTCCAGAACTAGTCCCTAAGCAGCACTGGTGATGGCCTCACCCACTGTAAATTGTAGTTCTACCTGTTTAGCCTGGGAGGGGGAGAGAGAGAGAGAGAGAGAAGGGGGAGAGAGAGAAGGGGGAGAGAGAGAGAGAGAGAAGGGAGAGAGAGAGAGAGAGGGGAGAGAGAGAGGGGAAGGGGGGAGAGAGAGAGAAGGGGGGAGAGAGAGAGGAAGGGGGAGGAAACCGAGATGAGGTGACAAGAGGGAAGAGGAAAGGGTTAACCTCTTGCTTCTCCTCGTCTCAGTTCTTTCTGCATGATAAACAATGTCTTATGAAGCTTCACAAAAAGGTCCTATGAAGCTTAATGTAGGTCTTATGAAGCTTTACGAATGCATGAATGAAGCTTCATAAAGGTCTTAAAAGCTCCATTAAATGAGAGCCAGTCCCCTACCTCCACAGAGTCCATGAGCCCCTGCAGCAGCTTACCTTTTGGCAAAGTCTCCGTCCCCCCACTGGTAGATAACCCCAAGAGTCTGGATGGCTCTCCTTCATCTGGACAGACAGAGACCACATGAATACATCTAACAGACTATCTTCAACTAACATCCCTATCCAACTAACTCACCAACTACACCTATCTAACTAACTATACTACACCTATCAACTAACTAACTACACCTATCAACTAACTATTAACTACACCTATCCAACTAACTATCATAACTACACCTATCCTAACTAACTAAACTACACTATCCAACTAACTATTAACTACAACTATCCAACTAACTATTAACTACACCATCCAACTAACTATTAACTACACCTATCCAACTAACTATTAACTACACCTATCACTTCTTCTTTACACTATATTACTATTAACTACACCTATCCAACTAACTATTAACTACACCTATCCAACTAACTATTAACTACACCTATCTAACTAACTATTAACTACACCTATCCAACTAACTATTAACTACACCTATCTAACTAACTATTAACTACACCTATCCAACTAACTATTAACTACACCTATCTAACTAACTATTAACTACACCTATCCAACTAACTATTAACTACACCTATCCAACTAACTATTAACTACACCTATCCAACTAACTATTAACTACACCTATCCAACTAACTATTAACTACACCTATCTAACTAACTATTAACTACACCTATCCAACTAACTATTAACTACACCTATCCAACTAACTATTAACTACACCTATCCAACTAACTATTAACTACACCTATCTAACTAACATCAACTACACCTATCCCTTCTTCTTAACAGACCTATCCACTAAACTACACCTATCCAACTAACTATTAACTACACCTATCCAACTAACTATTAACTACACCTATCCAACTAACTATTAACTACACCTATCCAACTAACTATTAACTACACCTATCCAACTAACTATTAACTACACCTATCCAACTAACTATTAACTACACCTATCCAACTAACTATTAACTACACCTATCCAACTAACTATTAACTACACCTATCTAACTAACTATTAACTACACCTATCTAACTAACTATTAACTACACCTATCCAACTAACTATTAACTACACCTATCTAACTAACTATTAACTACACCTATCCAACTAACTATTAACTACACCTATCCAACTAACTATTAACTACACCTATCCAACTAACTAACTAGAAAACATTAACTACAACCCTATCTAATCCAACTATTAACTACACCTATCCAACTAACTATTAACTACACCTATCCAACTAACTATTAACTACACCTATCCAACTAACTATTAACTACACCTATCCAACTAACTATTAACTACACCTATCCAACTAACTATTAACTACACCTATCAAATAACATCAACTAACCCCATTCAACAGACTATTAACTACACCTATCCAACATATATAACTCTCAACAGACTATTAACTACACCTATCTAACTAAACTATTAACTACACCTATCTAACTAACTATTAACTACACCTATCTAACTAAC